>NC_048228.1:91958101-92091544 GCF_002007445.2 Ailuropoda melanoleuca
CTGTTTAGGTATCTTTATTTATCATGGTACCGCTATCTGGACAGGTGCTCCAGCATGTGTCAAGAACATGGGATCCAGAGCCAGTCTTCTGGATTCTTAATTTGTGTCATTGATTTCTAACTATGTAACATTGGTAAAGTTTTTAACCTGTCTGTGCTTCAGTTTCATCCTCTATTCACCTGTAAAATGGAGACAATTATCCTAGCTACCATATAGGGTTGTTGTGAGGAGTAAATGTGTTAATTTATGGAATGTGCTTGAAGAGCACTTCAGAAAGTAATGTTAAGTGACCCACAGTGCGCACTGTATGTGTCGGCTACTGTCTACCTAGTGTCTGTGTAATGCATTCAGCTATTCAATGTTTCTTTGAATACCTACTATGTCCAAAGCATATCCACAGTTAAGTGGATGAGAAAGTAGCTAGAGGCAATGCCCTTGAACTTGAGGTCATAGTGGAGCAAGTGCAGCAGGTCATTATAATTATAGAATAGCCATAAAATGCTCTGTGTCCTGGAAACACTGAGGAGTAGCCTCATGGAGGAGGTAATACTGGAGCGCATTAAACAAAGAGAAGGCTTTAAGCCAGACAAAGAACCAGGAAGAGCATTCAGGCCAAGAGAGAGAACAGGTCAGAGACAAGAAGGGGAGAGAGTCTAAGGTATGTGTTGAGCGGCCAGTTGTCCTGGGTTCTAGCCTTTCAGGGTGAGGCAGGAGTGGTAGGAGAGGAGTTGAAAGAGAGAGAGAGTAGAAAGGCCTTGTGTGTCCAGACCAAACAGCTTCAAACGGCAGTCAGGAGCCATGGATAGGTTTTAAGCAGACATATGACATAAGGATCGATTTTTTTTTTTTTTAAAGAGAGATCATTCTGATTTCAGTGTGGATGATAAATTGGGGTATGAGTATAGTCCAGAAACCCAGTTAAGAAGCTGCTTCACTATTTTTTTTTTAATTTTATTATGTTAATCACCATACAGTACATCCCCGGCTTCCGATGTAAAGCTCGATGATTCATTAGTTGTGTATAACACCCAGTGCACCATGCAATACGTGCCCTCCTTACTACCCATCACCAGTCTATCCCCTTCCCCCACCCCCTCCCCTCTGAAGTCTTCAGTTTGTTTCTCAGAGTCCGTAGTCTCTCATGTTTCATTCCCCCTTCTGATTACCCCCCTTTTCTTTATCCCTTTCTTCCCCTACCGATCCTCCTAGTTCTTATGTTCCATAGATGAGAGAAATCATATGATAATTGTCTTTCTCTGCTTGACTTATTTCACTTAGCATTATCTCCTCCAGTGCCGTCCATGTTGCAGCAAATGTTGAGAATTCGTTCTTTCTGATAGCTGAGTAATATTCCATTGTATATATGGACCACAGCTTCTTAATCCAGTCATCTGTTGAAGGGCATCTCGGCTCCTTCCATGATTTGGCTATTGTGGACAATGCAGCTATGAACATTGGGGTGCATATGGCCCTTCTCTTTACTACGTCTGTATCTTTGGGGTAAACACCCAGTAGTGCAATGGCTGGGTCATAGGGTAGTTCAATTTTTAACTTTTTAAGGGACCTCCACACTGTTTTCCAGAGTGGCTGTACCAACTTGCATTCCCACCAACAATGTAGGAGGGATCCCCTTTCTCCACATCCTCTCCAACAATTGTTGTTTCTTGCCTTGTCTATCTTTGCCATTCTAACTGGCGTAAGGTGGTATCTCAGTGTGGTTTTGATTTGAATTTCCCTGATGGCTAATGATTTTGAACATTTTTTCATGTGTCTGTTTTTCCATATTTTGGCCATTGTGGACATTGCTGCTATAAACATTGGGGTGCAGGTGCCCCTTCAGATCACTATGTTTGTATTCTTTGGATAAATACCTAATAGTGCAATTGCTGGGTTGTAGGGTAGTTCTATTTTTAACTTTTTGAGGAAGCTTCATACTGTTTTCCAGAGTGGCTACACCAGTTTGCATTCCCACCAACACTGTAAGAGGGTTCCCCTTTCTTTACATCCTCGCCAACATCTGTTGTTTCCTATGTTGTTAATTTTAGTCATTCTGACTGGTCTGAGGTGATATCTCATTGTGGCTTTGATTTGTATTTCCCTGATGCTGAGTGATGTTAAGCATTTTTTCATGTGTTTGTTGGCCTTTTGTATGTCCTCTTTGGAGAAATGCTTGTTTATATCTTCTGCCCATTTCTTGACTGGATTTTTTGTTTTTTGGGTGTTAAGTCTGATATGTACTTTATAGATTTTGGATACTAGCCCTTTATCTGATAAGTCATTTGCAAATATCTTCTCCCATTCCATAGGTTGCCTTTTAGTTTTGTTAACTGTTTCCTTTGCTGTGCAAAAGCTTTTTGTCCTGATGAAGTCCCAGTAGTTCATTCTTGCTTTTGTTTCCCTTGCCTTTGGAAACGTGTCTAGCAAGAAGTTGCTGTGGCTGAGGTCAAAGAGGTTGCTGCCTGTGTTCTGCTCTAGGATTTTGATGGATTCCTGACTCACATTTAGGTCTTTTACCATTTTGAGTTTATTTTTGTGTATGGTGTAAGAAAGTGCTCCAGTTTCATTCTTCTGCCTGTGGCTGTCCAATTTTCCCAACAACATTTTTTGAAGAGACTGTCTCTTTCCATTGGATATTCTTCCTGCCATGTTGAAGCTTAGTTGAGGGTCCATTTGTGGGTTCTCATTCTGTTCCATTGATCTATGTTTCTGTCTTCGTGCCAGTACTGTACTGTCTTTATGATTATAGCTGTGTAACACAGCTTGAAGCCCAAGGAGGAACATAATTTTTGAGCACTAAAAGCCTGAGTTTGAATCAGAATCCAGGCTCTCCTGCTTCACTGATGGTAGATATGTTCTACATGAGGCCGGTAAAATAGTCTCTTGTACTTGTCTCTCTCTGAGTTCAAAAGGTGTCCCGCGGTTATTGGGCTAGCTGAGTTTCTCAAGGTGGTGCAGGCCAACTCCATTGCTCCCAAAAAGGTTGCACATGGTGAAGGAGGCTTCTAGCAAGTCTCGCCCAGTACTCAGCAGGTCTGTGCCCAATAAGCTATGATGTATAAGAAACGGTAGGCCTGGAAGCTGGAAGTCTAACTTGGGAAAGTCTACTGGTCCTAGATGTGTGGCCTCAGGCAAGTCCCTCACCTCTCTGAGCCGTTTTCTTCTCTGTAAGGTGGGAAGCAATATATCTACCTCCCAGGTAAAAATTCAGTGAAATACTGTGTGTTTGAAAGAACTTTGTCTGCTGTAAAGCACCACACAAGTGTAAGATTTTTTTTCTATTAACTGAAAATAAAGCAGAATCATGTCATTGAAATAATGCCAAATATAGAAATAATTTTGTGTACTCTCTCCCTCTTCCAATTCCCTTCCAATTCTACTACTATTTGTGTTTTGGTTTCCATGTAGGAAAGAAAATAAGTAGGTTTGATGGTGTTTTCTGTTCTCAGGAAAAGATTCATTTTTTTAATATTTGAAGCACCTTACATTGGGATCAATGGAATAGTGACTCACATTTTGAGTTTACTTCATATTTAGAGAAATCTGCTTTAAGATACCAACGTAATGATTAAGTGGTGTTGGGTCAAAGTTGGCAGGTGAGGATGGAGGCTGACCGGTTCTAACTTTATGTCCAAAGTGCGATGGACCTAGCAGGAAACACTTGAATGCAGAACATGTCAGAGTTTAGGTTAGTTAGAAAACAAGTTCTTTTTCTTCTTCATTGTTACATTTCTGACACAATGGCATGTTTAAGAAGACTTCTTTCCTTGCTGGTTGCAATTTTTTTGTTGTTGCCTTTTAAATTATGTGGGACTCATTCCTTCATTCATTCATTTGGTTCAGGAAAGTAAAGTGTTTGATGTATTTCTTAAGATTCAAATATCATTGCTTCATAAAGGTACAAGAGAGCTTGGGGTAACCTGTCATTGTTTATTTTCACCCTGCATGCTCTTCACTCTGAGTAGAAGCAAGTCCAGAGGCTGAAGACAGATGACCTTATACAGCTTCTCTCCATAGCTCATTCTTAGGTCTAGCAAACAATTCTTAGGCTAAGGAAATTCTTCCTTGCGGTGGATTTAAATGGCACCCTTTGCAGCTTAGGACCAGTTCTGCTTCTTCATCCTCCCTGGAGGTGGAGAAAAACAGCTCAGTCACTGTCCTCAGGAATCAGCCTTCCTGGCCTTGAAGATATTTATGAAAGCAGCCCTCAGCTTTTGCTTCTCAAGGCTAAGCAACCTAAATCCTTAGGTATAATTCTTCATTTCCATCTTCTTGAGTTTCTCTGAACCTTCTCCAAATCTGCTCATTATCCTTAACTTCTATAGCCTAGAAATTTTCAAGAGAAACCAGCGAGGGCTAACCAGTAGTGATCATCTGCTCATTCATTTAGTCAGCTAAGACACATTTATTGAGCTCCACATTTTAAATACTAGACCTCTGGGCAAAGCACTGAGGGTACAAAGATAAGAAAAAACAGCATAATGTAGCACTTAAGAGCCAGGTTCATACCATGGATCACTGCTTACCAGCTGTATGACCCTGGGCATGTTGTTTAAACTCTATGTCTCAGTTCCCTCATGGGCAAGATGAGATAATGGAGGTATCTATCTCATAGGGTTGTTGTGAGGATTAAATAGATAAATACATGCAATGCACTTGGAATAGTGGTTGGCACATAGTTATGGCCATGTAACTGTTGGTTATATAAAACAAAATTTAAATAAGACGCAGACCCTGCCCTCGAGCTGTACCCACTCTAGTTGGAAGGATAAACTGATAAATAAGCATCTAATTACAATTTGGTATGTAAGGTACTTTAGCAGGCTGTGGGACGGAAGTTCAGAGATCAAGAGGAATTATGTCTCAGGGCACCAGGAATGGCTTCATGGTTCAAGGAAGGTAAACTCTTTGATATACTCCTTAAATTGACATATCATTGACTTATAGGCTGGGAGAGACCTTGGGATGACATCTCATTGTTCATTTTCACCTTGCAGATCACTGAGTTGGATCTTAGGGGAAGAGTAAGGGATTTCTAGGTGGTGAAGAGGATGAAAAGGCATTCTAGTCAGACAGAGCCTTGTGAACAAAGAACTGAAAGAGTAAATGTTGGCACATGTTTGAAAAATGGTGAGTGACTCGGTGTGTCATGGGCATGGTGGGTTATGAAGCTGGGAAGAGGGTCTTCCATCTGGGTGACATCAGATTGTGAATGGGGTTGGAGGCCTTTGCTATCTTACCCTTAACCTAATCCATGCTCATGAAGCTTTATTTTAAAAAGCTGTAGATCAGTTAGGGAGGCTGCCAAAGCATTTCCTGTTTCTCTTCTAGTAGTTGTCTTACTTTGTCTTGGATCAGAGTTATGTGTCAATCTCTGGAGGCCAGAATCTGAATCTTCCTCATTTCCTTTTTTTCTCTCAGGGCCTAGCATAGTACCAGGCATGGAGCAGGCCTAAGTCACGTGTGTTGAAATAAAGTTTGCTGTGTATGACCAGTGCCCTCCTCTGCCTGGTCTAGGACAGCCAATCGTGCTTATGCGTGAATGAACAAATGCAAATAAATGAATCCAGAGATTTTACGGTTTTCAAATTTGACTCAATTTCGAGCACCTCTTGGGCAGGGAATAGTTTTGTGTAAAACCCCCAACACCAATATGAGGACCAGTTCTCCCTGTGGTGACTTTGCCTCTTACATTCAGCTTCTTGTGCTCCTGTATGTCACGTTCCTGGCTGATTATTCTGATTGGGGCCCGATGAACCTGGGGTGAATTTAAGGTTTATATTTTTCCCTTGTTGAACTCCTTCTTGAGCAATGACTTTCATAGATCACAGTGCACGCTGACAATGAACATTCATAATGTGGAGGGGAGATTTTAAAAGAAGGTTGAGGGAAAAAGGCAGCTCTTGAGCATCTAAAGAGACAAATATGTTTTACATCAAGTTCCCTTGTTGAAAAAATGTCAAAAGACGTGAGAAATACTCAAGTTGTAGCAGCTGGTTGAATGCAGTGATTCTCTCACTTAGGGCGCAAAAGCCACAATTTTCTATCTAATTCACTACTCAATCATTCCATGGCCCCTGTCTCAAGCTCAATTTAAGCTCAGTCCCCAGTACACAGAGCCACTGTACAGTGTATAAAGAAATGACTGGCTGAAGGGACTGAGGGGAAGAAGGAGCCATGTGGTGACACAGAGCTTGAGTTACCGAGTGGTCCTGTGATCACATGATATCTGTCTCCAAGGCCTCTCAGAAAGTCCATGTAAAATAGGTCATTTCTCCTTTAGCCTTTAAATTGTGATTATCACTGCCTGATAGGATAATATGATCAGGCTTCTACTCAAGTGCTCACCACATGTATTGGGGAAACAGACACATTTACTGGAGACTTGGGGGCAGTGCCTGGATTGAAAGTTTGCTGCCTCAAGGGCTTTGAATTGAAATGGAAACAGGCTGGCTCCGCAGAACTCTATTACTGTTGATGACTATTTGTCTTTTTCAGAGGAGTTTGGGTGAGCAATAAATATGACTGCTCTTTAGGGAGAGCGTCCTAGAAACCGTTGGATCTTTCCTTACACATGTCAATTGTATTTCAGTGTTCAAAGGCACTTTTCCATTTATACTCCTTTTTCAATCTCCTAGAAACCCTATGAAGGAAATGGCAGCAATGTTATTATTACCAACTCTCAAATGATTAACTGAGGGCTGATAGGTTAAGAGCCTTGCCCAACAGGACCAGGACTAGAACCTGAGTATGAAGTGCAATCCTGTGCTTGTTCACTCAGATTGAGCTGCCTCTCTGTTCAACGGTTAAGGGTATGCTTTCCTGAGGCTTGTAAAAAATTGCATTCTTAAATTAATACCTAATTAGCCCCCATCAAATGTCCCCTTCCTAAAGAAGTGTGACATTTAAAGCTAAAAACTTTTATGTAGCTGTTTCTGAGGAAGGGCTTCGCTCCCTAACACCAACAATGAAATTGTCTGGTGAAAAAGCAAGATGTTCATGTTTCTCCATGCTGATCATGATGCTTCAGGCATGGGCTTCGTGCAGTGTGGGGGGTCCAGCAGGGCTCTTACACAGTCGGTAATCCAGGGTATGCTGCAGAAATATATAATTTTGCGTAACACTCTAAGAGACTTTATTTTCAGCATTGCTGAATTTCTTTTTTTCACACTGAAAAAGGAGGCACACCATCTCCCGCAACTCAGCTTCTTGCCAAGATGTGACTTAAATAGCATGAATCACCTCCGCCCCACCTTTTGGCTAAATCAAAGTTTCAGTGAATCAAAGATCTGAATTAATGAGACCAAAATATTTTCTTGAGAAATTTTTGAAAATTGAAATGACCAAGAGGTCACATGACACAGCTTTGTTATTTGTGTGGGAATAATAATAACCTCTTAGATGCCTCAGTCTTTGAAATACGTTCTTTTCCTTAGTAATTGATCTTAGTGTTCACACATTGCTTGAGTAAGTATGGAGAAGCATCTTATGCTGTACTTTTCTTGCATCAAATGTACTCTTCATGGCTGTGTTTCATCTGCCTAGAGTCAGCCTACTCTTCTCTCTCCCATCTCCTTTCTCAACCAAAAATATAATAAAAAATGTTTTAAAATGCTTATCAACTCACACTTACTTAACATTCTAGAACGTAATATTAATTATATTATTTCTAAGCTTGAGCTCTGAAGTCAGACCAATGTAAGGTTGAATCCTGCTTTGCTATTGACCAGTTGGAGAAGCTCGGATATATTTCTGCTGTAGCGCCTCCATTTCATCACCCTTAAAATGGGATTACAAAAGTAACTTTTTTTCTACAATAATTATGAAAGTTAAAGGAAATAATCTACCCAAATCCCTGGCAAAGTGGCTACCATATCAAAAGCACTCTATCAAACTTAGCAATTATTATTCTTGTTATAAAGGTGTTTCTATTGAGGCCAGAATCATGACAATGCTATTCATGATCCCATTCATGCCAACCTACTAAGGAGTAAAATATAGGAAGAGAAGATCAAAAATTATCTTATTATCAGTTAAAATTATTGTTTACATAGTAAAGCAAAGATATTTAGAAAAACTAAAAAACTGTTAGAAAAAAGGAGAGTTGAGTTAGTTGATTCAATATAAAAAAATATACAAAAATTAACAATTTTCTGGCATAGTGGTGATAACCAGTTAGAAAATCTGAAGATAAAAGTCATTCAATATAGTATTAAAATATAAACGATCTAATAATAAATTTATCAAGTGATAACGCACATTCTGTATGAAGAAAATAATCAAACCAACAGGGGACATAAAAGAAAACTTGGATGTATGGAAAAAGGTGCCATCTTCCTGGAGAGGAGGAATCAATACTGTCAACGCTTTAATTTGCTCAGATGAATGTACATGTTCAATGTAATTTTAATTAAAATGATATTGCTGCTATTGTTTTCTGGAAACTTTACCAAGTGTTCTGAAGTTCATCTTGAACAATAAGTAGAATGAAAGTCAAAAACTATTTAGGAAGACAAAGCAGGCTTTTCTCTAGAAGATACTGTAATGTGCTGCATAGTTATGGTAATTAAAATGGGATGTTCTGGAGGAAGAATCAACAGACAAACGGGTTTAAAATAAACCAGAAACAGACTCTAGTAAAAGTAAGAGTTTAGGATGTGGCTGTGGTCAAGGTTACATTACCTATTGGTTGAGGACCTAACAATAATGCAGTAAATGGTATTGAGTCACCTGATTGGGAGAAAATATTACAAGTTAAATTCCAGAGAGAAAGAGTAAAATGTAAAAAATCAAAAACATATAAATGAAAGAAGAAAATATAGGATAATATTTACCTAATCTTGGAATGGGAAGGCTTTCTAAGTATAAAGGAAAAAGGTGATAATTTTGATTATGTAGAAATTTAAAAATTCTCTGTCAGAAATGTAATAAACAAAACCCAACAAATAAAGTAAAAAAAAAAAAATCAACAAATCTGGTCTCAAAAGCTTGATCTCTTAACAAAATTGAGAGTTTGTAAAATAAGAAATAACTTAATATTCCACTAGAAAAAAATGAATTTGGTCCATAAATGATTAATCAGAGATATATGTTATCAATAAATACATGAAGTAACTGTAGTTTTGTCAGCATAGAAATCCAGATCAAAACAGTAATGAAACACAAGGGGTGATGATTTTGAGGAGTAGTCATGTTGGTGATGATGTTGGTGATGATGGAATGAATCCTATGCAGCTATTGCCTCTGCCTTTTTAGGAGAAAGTATAAATTGTTACTAATTTTCTGGAAATTAACTATATAACATGTATTAATAGCTTAAAAGTTTTAAACTTGATTTAATATGATTTTAGAATTAGGTCTTCAGGAAGTTATCAGAGACAAATATAAAACTTCTTGTAAAAAGATTTTTATTTTGATGTTTGTGACAAAGTTTAACTCATCATAAATTTCCAATTATAGGTTAATGAATGGTTAGACGTACCATGCTACAATCAGCAAAATGGTGTTTTCAATATTTAATGTAAGAGAGAATGCTTTTGATACAATATTAAGTGAAAATAATGGAAAACATACTTTAGATTAAATAGGGTACCTGAAAACCAACAAAAGGCAGGTAAGACATCAAAAAAGGTTTAAAAAGTTTAAAACCCGTAGAACAAAAAGAATGACAGAGGAGATGACATTGGTGAAGAAATGTCAACTACACTGTGAAAGCTCAAAGAATAAACAATGGTAACTGACTTGGCACAACATTAAAATAATAGTGAAGCTTGTAAGGGTAGGAATCAACAAAAAGCAGGTTGTTTTGCACTGCCAGATTCAGGAAATGCTCAAGAACTGGATGTGCCAGCTATCTTAGAAAGTGAGGGTGTGGGATGGAATAAAGAATAGGTAAGCAAATGGAAAGTATACTGAAAAAGCAGAGAGACCAGCTCCCTTCTCCCAGTTAATACCTAAAAAAAGTTGAGCCAGAAAAGATCTGGATCTGGGGACAATCAAGCACCATGAAGGAACTGGTAATATACAATAATGAAAATAAGGAGATTTTAAGTGAAAATTTGCATAGGGAACAGTGAGACCCCGGTACTCTCATGTTCTCCAAAGTGTTGGCAACTTACCATATTGTTTGCCAGGGAGGAGAGCAAAGGAGTCCTCTCTGGGGAATGAGCAAAGTCCAGGGGCCAGCCCAATAGGAAAGGCCTCCTATGAAAAAGTCAGCTCTTCTCCATGTCACACTGCAGTAAAGCCCACCACCTGTAACTCCTTCCCATAGTCCTGGAACTTCCAGTCAGCCTTGGATGGTTTACTCTTAAATGGAACAGATGACTAGATATTACTGGAAGTAATATGAAGTACCTCTAATATGAAAGAGAGAGACTAAAACAGAAATAAAAAATACTTGGAACAAATTAAGGCAATGCAGAACAGAAAAAAAAATCCCATTAAAAAAACCCCAATTAATTTTGGGAAGTAAGACAATATATTGCATTCATGATACAACAATGGACCACTGTGGGAAAAAACATTCAGAAAACCAGAATGGGCTCTTGGAAATTAAAAATATAAAAGCTGAAATTAAACTGAAGAGTTGGAAAATACATTTGAGAAAAATCCCTGAGGAATTAGGTAAAAAAGACAGATAGAAAATAGGAAGGAAAAAAAAAAACAAGAAAATTTGAGGAGCAACTTAGGAAGTCCAACATTCAAATAATAGGAATTTCAAAAAGAAATACCAGATAAAATGAAAGGCTTAAGTTTACAGATAGAAGGGTCTATTCACTTAATGCCAGAATGAGTGAAACACACGCAGACACACACAGGCACAGATACACACACACTTGGATATATCACTGAAATATTTCAGAACATTTGTAATAAACTTATTGAATGATTCCAGGGGGAAAGAAGTCCATGCACAAAGGATTGAGAATCAAATTGTTGATTCTCAACACCACTTAAACCTAGAAGAGATTGGATATTATATTCAAAACGTTAACTGAGTCTCAACCTAGAAGTCAATATCCTGCGACCGCGTCTTACTAACATGAGAATACAAATAATAGGTATTTATAAGATTAACTGGGATGATAAATGTAAAGTTGATCAAATTTTGGAGTAGGGTAACATATTCTCAGATTATGAGGTCTTTACAAATTCTCAGAAAGTTACTAATGAATGTGCTCCAGAAAAATAAAAGAGACAACCAAGAAAGACGATAAGGTTTCCAGGAAATAAGAGGTCCAAACCCAAAGAGAAGCAACACATAGTCTGGCATAATGGCAAGAGAGAGCTCTAGGAAGTCAGCTATGCTGAATGCCTGGAGAGAAGCAAGTCCAAATCACAGCAGGAAAATTAAGCACTCCCGGAGGGATGCCTCTTAGAAAAATGGAACTGAACAGTTGTCTAATTTGAACATACTGAGAGGTACTTTTCAGCTCTGACATAGAGTTTGTCATTGAATCAAAAATAAAGTAAAAAGATTAAGGCAACTTTTTAAGTTCCAGGGAAAACAAAAAAATATGTAAGAAAGAAAATTTAAAATTTAATTATGAGACACTATGTAGCTCTGCAGTGAACAAAACTTAAGTGATTATAATAACCAAAACATTATTTAACAAAAACTATGAAATTACTCTATTTGGAAGAATGAAGGGCGAGGACATGCATGTGAGAGAGTAGGAGTGTTGTAAGACCTCATCCTTGCCTTCCATATCTGCAATTCAGTAGATAAGATCTGATGCAACAATGTGGTTAGATGGACAATTGTGATTTACAGGAAGGGAAGTGAATCCAGGTGTTGGATGATTTGGTCAAGGTTTCACAGCAAGCTCATGGTAGAGCAGGAACCAGAATCTAGTAGTCTGATCACCCAGGATTGGTACTGAACTATGGCAGAAAGGTCTGTCAAAAAAATGTCCTCTGCTTTCCTTGGCTTTTCCTACACTTCCAAGTTGGATGATTCAATACAAGTTTCTCTCTCCGTAAACGAGTATTGAATTAAAATAGGTAACCAGTGATTTTTTTTATTATGTGTCCCATGTGTGTTTCATTCTAAGAGGCAGGAATTTTGCTGTTGAGGAAACTATTTTGTAAGAAGAGGCAGAATTTATATATAAATGGTGATTCAAGTGAGCTGGCTTTGTTGTTACTCTGGGCCTGGGTTTGAGGGCTGACTCATCCCCTGACGAGTTGTCTGATCTTGGGTGAACTGCTTCACCTGTCCAAGCTTTGGTCTTCTTATCTTCAAAATGGGTATAAAAATAGTAGGCATCTCATGGGATTAAATCAGACGATGAATTTTAAGGGATGTATATAGTGCTTTGCTCACGTACGAGCTTAAGACACGATAATGGTTGTGGTAGCAGCGGAAGCATGGTTGTGGGGTAGAGAGCAGGGGGAGCAGTTGAACCCCATAACCCACCACAAGTATTGTATCTTTGGAACATAATTGTAATGTTAACATTACATTACATGGCTGTTGGGAGCAATGACATAACAATGTGAGAGGAACATGGAGATATATAGGGAAACTAGTCAAGATGGTGTCGTGCTAATTTTAGGTCTATTAGATGTCTCAGTAAGCACTAGTGTGGGTTAAACCTGGCCCTGCCTCCGACAGTGGTATTTAACAACTGAAGCATTCAGAACTAGTAGTTCTGCTAGTAGTAGTAGAAATATATTGTGAGGTTTGTTATCTTTCCCAGTTATCCACAGAGTATTTCATGGGACATCTCAGAATACAAAAGTAGATGCAAGAATTATTGAAAAATTCCATGGGTGTCAGTTCTGAGAAGTTGTTAAGCAAAAGTGGGATGCTTGGCCTTAATCCCTGCCCTTAGAGGTGGCCCCGATGGAGACGACTGCGAATCACACATTTTTACAAGGAAGCAGAATGGACCGCTAGGTTGCTTGATCTGCAGCGTGAAGCCCATGTGGCAATTTTCTTGTTTTTAAGAAACACATCAGTTGTGGTACAGGGGATTTTCAAAACATGTATTTATTGTTCGATAATAAGCTCTGTTCTCTGATATATGAGGTGGAGACAGGCTCCTGTAAACTTGAAGGTTTCTGCGGACCGGGGAGGGTTCGTCTTCCTCTCTACGGAAATGTTGCATTTCTCTCTCATTGAGCCACTTGGCTTCTGGTACTTGAAGGGAAGAGAGGGGATGCCTAGGTATTTCTGGAACAAAAAGCTGGAATGTGTGGGGGTGCCAGGAGGATCTTCCTTCCTTCTGCTCTCAGGGGAAACAGTCTCAGCCCCTTAGGGAAGGTGGGAGCTTTGCATTCATAGTACTCTGCTCATGCTTACAACTCAAGTATTTGGGCAACTATTTGGGCCCTGGGCAAATATTTTCAGTCAGGGGAAGTTACCCAGGGACAACACTTCATCCAAAGTCCAGAGAATTCTGTGAAGGAATGAAAGGCGGATCTCATAGGAGGAAGATTCGGGGACGTAAGAAAGGAAAAGGGTCATGCGGAAGACGTGGTGTCCATGGAGAAAGGTGGGAAAAAAAGGAAACTCGAGGGAGAAGGCAGCTTAGCTAATGTGCTGCCCATGTGATAGCTTCCATTGCATTCTCACCACCAACCTGCAGCTATAAATCTGTCATTACTGCCGTTCACAGATGAGGGAATGGAAGGAGGGAGAGGGGGCTCTCTGTGGGATGCCCACGCTCCCGCAGGTAGCAGCAGGCAGTATCTTCTCAGGGATCTCTGGCCCCAGAGGCTATTGTCTTCCTTCCTCCATGGGAGAAAAAAGTAAATTCCTTTCTTTTCCAGATATCTCCCCATTACTAGAAATCCTCTATACTGGTGTTCTCCTTCCCAGTGTTCACTGGCCGATCCCTTTTTCCTTCCGGTAATGATCTGCTTCTAGGGAAGCTTCCATGCAGGCAAGGAGGAAAATCTGGCCATCCTCCATATCTCTCTTTGGGTGTGCTGCTGGGTACCCACAGGAGCCATCAAGGGGTCTGGAGGCATCACAGCTCTTCCCTGCCCTTTCTCCTGCACCCCACAGAGTCACGGTCTCCAAATCGAAACCCACGATTGGCCAGGATTGCCTGTAAAGAGAGGCCAGTTGAATGCTAAGCAGTACACCGAAGAGTCCAAATCCTGGCTCTACCTCTTAGAAGCTGTGAAAACTTGACAATGACTCAACCTCTCTGTGCTGCCCTCTGTTTCCCAGTCTGTAAGATGCTGACAGTAACAGCAGCTGCCTCATAGGGCTTTTGTGTGGAATAAGAAAATCACATCATCGCCGGCATCATCATTCTGTCACTGCCACCTCCAAAGAGTGTGCACATAGTAGGTGCTCAGGGCATGTTGGCTCTTTTCTCCTGAGATTGGTTTCACCTGCTGGAAGTTTGGATTTGCAGGAATGGGGGTGATGGAAGGGAGGGGTCAGAGTTTGAGAGAAGGAAAGGCAGAAATAAGAACAATCCTTGTGAGCCTAAGCTCCCTCCAGGCTTGATGTTTCTTTTGACTCCTGAAAGCATTCCACCAACCTCGCTCGCACGTAAAGACACACACGTACACACACATACAAGTGTCTCTCCGTTTTTTTAATGCATAAAGTCTACAAAGTTTGAAATCTGTTTCTCCAAAAAACTGAAAGCTTTCTGGATCGCTTTCTGTACTGAATGAAAGAAGACATCGGGGAACATTTTTAAAAGATGCCTGGGCCTCTGTGGTGTCCTTGCAGCTTTTTTCATACATCTCTAATGGGTATCTATAGCTGGACTTAAATTTGTGACTTAGTGAAAATCAGTCATTGGGACTCTGAGTGCTTTAAGGAACTTCCACCCCATGACTTTCCTTTAGCAATTCTCCCTGGGACCTGTGATACCCTGTGTGGCTACGCAGTGCCGACATTTCTACCCGGTTTTGTCCCCCTGGTACCAATAGGACCTTCCAGGAGTCACTGAATTTTTCCAGTGTCTCTGAGCCAGGCCGAGTCACCCTCAGCCTTTTAAAATACCAGGGTCTTTCAGGCAGTCATGGGGTAAAACGTTCAGGCTGCTTGAGGGTGCCTGAAGAAGTCTTCATGTGCATTTCGAGAAGGGTTGTTTAGAAATCTTTGATCACGGGTGCACAGGGCCTGAAGTCACCACTGAAGGGGTGTCAGTGTCCTGGGAAAAATGGCTAAGCCAGTAAGAATCAAGTTTCTCTTTGTGTGTGTGTTTGAATTCCTAATTTTCAGATTTATAAGAGCCAGTGATTATATCACCAATTAAATTAGTGGAAAAAAATCTATAAAACTAAAGAAACACTATTGTCATTGAATAATATATGTACATAAAACTGGAGCGATTCGCAAATGCAGAATTCTAATGTTATATTAGATGGTGGGAATTGCAAAGCCTGCATTCCTATTTCCGTTACAGCTCTGTTTCCTTTCAGCTGGAGGAAATGTTTCCCTTAACAAAAACCTCTAATGCTTTATTTTAGCCTAGAGGGATAAATCTCATACAAGATCTGTTTTAAATGCTTTTTTGAGGTTTTGGAGAAATAAAAGATTTTTATTTTAATCTCATTAATTTTTTTTTTTCTGGGGGGACTCAAACATAAATGAACTTTGAAAGTTGAAACTTTCCACCTGCCTGGTTCCCAGTGAGGAGACTGCTCACGAGCTGAGCATTGTTCAGAGAGAAAATGAGAGAATAGAGAGGAGATGAAGGTATGGAATCTGGCATTGGATGAGACTTCAGGGTCACTCAGCCCCACGTGATCCTCTCAGTGACCCTTGGGAAATGCATATAAAATCAGTGAGCATGTCTAGAATCCAATACTAGAGCTAGCCCTGTCAATCAAGCTATCAATTAGAAGTAATCTAAAGCCCCCTCTAGCTTCAATTAAAAATTTTAAAAATCAAAATGATATGTGCTTATGATAGTTTCTTAAAAAAGTCAGATGGTTCAAAATGACTTTTAATGAAAACCAATTGGCCCATTTCTCCCCACTTTGAGCCCTATTCCTTGGGGCGGATACCATTACCCCTTGCTGATTCCCAGACCAGAACAAAACAAAACAAAAACTTAAATATTCTGACCAAATACTGCCATTTAATTCTTCCAGTTGTCATGTGATTCAAAATAACTAATTAGAATCAATGAGTGAGCTATCTTCAGAGAATTCGGGTATGTGAGGATGGAAACGCTCCCCGTGATCTAAACCAGCTCAATATAATTTTAAATGAAGAAAGTCGAGAGAGGTGCTGTGACTTGTCCAAGGTCAAACAGTTAGTTTATGACACTCTACAAAAACTCTAAAAAAAATGCAACTCGGGTGTGATGCCCTTTCCCCTCTACCATCCTGCTGCTCAGGATGAGTTTTGACACAATTCAGGCAATCCTGAATAGGGCTGTGATAAACTAGGTCTCTTCTTTAGACAGATCAATGATTTTGAAACGCTAGTTAACATGAATGCAATGGCAATGATGCGTTTGCCACTTAGAGACTCCTCCAGATTATAACGTACCTGAAAAAAATCCGAATGTACCTGTAAAGTTGACCCAGTTTGTCAGGAAAAAAAGAAATAGGTAAATCAGAACAGGAAAAATAAAGCGTCATTGATACAAAGAACTATGTAACATTAGAAAGTATAATTGGTAGGAGCTTTCCAATGTTAATAGTGAGTTCTAGTAATGTCTTTCCATACTTGATGGTTCCTTCAGTTTGTCATTAGGTATGGAAACAGAGTATTGGTGGTTGAGGAATTATGGAAGATAATGTAATAGCCAGACTGCAGAACTCTGAGAATATAATGATTGAGGAAATAAAAACTGGAATTTGGTGTGTGTGTGTGTGTGTGTGTGTGTGTGTGTGTGTATGTGTGGGGGAAGCTATGTATGTACATGGAGGTGATGATGGTAAATCAGAGGCAAGAGTGTTCTGGAATTCTATGAAGCATCTTTAACAGAGGCTGACACATTTGAAATCTAGTCTTAAGTTCAGAAAGAGTTTGACCAGGGAGCAGTGAGGCCAGTTAGGTCAGTTTCACAAACAGAAAGAAAACATAATTGGCCTAGACACATGGGGTTGGCAAAATTATTCCTGTAAAGGACCAGAGGGTAAATATTTTGGGCTCTCCTGGCCATAAGGTCTCTGTTGCAATTATTCAACTCTGCTGTGGGAGCACAGAAGTGACCACAGACAACATGTAAACAAATGCTCATTGCTGTGGTCTAAGGAAATTTTATTTATGGTCACAGAAACTTGAATTTTATGTTCTTTTCATATGTCACAGAAAATTATTCTTCTTTTAATATTGTTTTCAACCACTTAAAAATAGGAAAACCATGCTTCACACATGGGATGTCCAGAACCAGACGGGTGGCTGGATTTGGCTCATGGGTCATAGTTTGCTCACCACTGGGCTAGCCAAACAAAGGGTTAGGGTCTATTACTTAAGAAATGATTCTGCTGTCCCAGCAAACAAGTAGAAGGGAACTGCCACTTTTCTTTCTCCCTAATTTTGTGGTTTCCGGAATCTAAGTACTCTCTGTTTTGCTTTGTTTTCCATAGACCAGCAGTCTTGACAGAAGACAGAGTAAGGTCTGTGTGTGATCTTTTCACTCTAATAGCCCATTTCCTGATCCACAAAGCACTCCAGTGGATAAAACAAAGAGGGTTCTTTACTGCATTGTACGGACCATTTGCTGAACAGGTTTGCCATCATGCCAAAGGTATAGCACTTCTAAAGATTTTTGCTGTTCCGAAGTGCGTTCTGCATTCCGATAGCTCTGTGTAGGGTACTCACTGCTGGGGAAACCTTGCCTCCTTGTACTCTGGGTTCTAACTTCCTCCCATATGTCAGAGGGGCTCTACTTTGCCAGTAAACCCCAGAAGTGCACTCAGTGAGGAATGTCGGCTACATCCCTCACTGGTCACTGACATCCCTCGTCTGTACTTAGTCTAATTCACATTTCTAATCCCTATACTTTTGATTGATTCCTGGCCCTGTTTGTGAGAGTAATACCATATACTAATGGTGTGCCTTCAAGGGGACAAGTTTCTTCCTTATAAAACTCTGGTTCGGATGGCAAAGTGAACTCAGGGAAGTCATGCAGGTAGAGAGTGGGGGAATTATGGCTCAGAGACAAACTGGACTCCAGATGCATTGCTCCTTCTGTTCAGCCATGCAGCTTGCCTCTGGTTTAGAGTTTATAGGGCTTGGGATCTAAAGCCACTTGTAAACTTTCATTTGATGAGGTCAATTATTCTTAAAATTTATTGCCAGTGGAGAGTGTTTATGCATTTTATTAATGTGTTTGCTTCCTCCTAAGCAAAAGTCATTGACTTGAGTGTAGGAGGGCATCTCATGCCTTAGAGAGTGAAAAATGAATACCCACATTCATATTTGTTGAGCAATTAGCTCCTTTTCTTCTGTTGACCTGGGAATTTTTGCCTTTGGACATTGAAGAAAATAGATACTTAAAGAAACAAGAGAATTTAAATAAGAGATTAGAACATAACTTGAAAATGAAGTTCCTCAGAATCTCTAGGATGAATAGAGATACGTACAAATTCCTTCTACCTGAATTGACTTATGAATTACTTGATTTCCTTCCAAACATGTATTTATTCCACAGGTAGATGCCAGTAGTATTTCCTTATTTTTTATTTTGCCAACCTGTTTGGAAAACCCATGCCCTGGCAATTAGAAATGCCCTGGCAAATTACTGGGGAAGACAAGATCTGATTATTGGCCTAAGAAACATGCAAGGTTGTTGGAAAAAACAAGAGAGCTTGGAAAAATTCAATTATAGGGGCGCCTGGGTGGCACAGCGGTTAAGCGTCTGCCTTCGGCTCAGGGCGTGATCCCGGCATTGTGGGATAGAGCCCCACATGGCTCCTCTGCTATGAGCCTGCTTCTTCCTCTCCCACTCCCCCTGCTTGTGTTCCCTCTCTTGCTGACTGTCTCTCTCTGTGTCAAATAAATAAATAAAATATTTTAAAAAAAATTCAATTATAATACAAAACTATATGACCAGTGCCAACAAGAAAGGTAGATATGTTAAGTTGGAAGGGATTTCAAAGAAGGAACATGTCCATGTAGACTCCATGTCTGGAAAAGACTTCATGAAAAAGCACAGATTTGACGTAAGCCCCAGGAATGGGTAGGATTGGAATAGACAGAGGAAATCAGTATTTCTTGAGTGTGTATTGTGCTGGGCACTGAAGTTAGTCATTTAATCTTTACCAAACATCTGTGTTACTATATCCACTCTGAAATTGAGGAAACCAAGGCACCCAAGAGAAGTAGGATAGCTCAGTGGTTAAGATTTCCTGGTGTTGGTTCTAGGCCTGACTGTTAATTAGCCATGTGATCACATGCAAGACACTGAACCTTTCTTTTCCTTAGTTTCTTTCTTTGAAAAATGGAGATCAGAGGATAGGAGGGCTACCTGACTGCTACGTCTTCTCCTCATTGGTCGCCAGGGCTGGTTCGGATGATCTGGCTGGCTAGGCGGTGTCCCTTTCCTCCCTCACTGTTCCATGTGTGTCCCTCCCAAAGCCATGTGCTCAGTTGGAGAGTATGCCTTTCGCTGGTAGAGGAGGACTGCTCCTCAGTCAGGCATAGATGAGGAGCTGTGCTCCCTTGCTAGACCCTCCAAATAAGCTTCCAAGGTCCTGCCTTCTTTGGGGGAAAAAAACCATCATAACAGTACTTGCTTGTAGTGTTCCTATGAAGTTTGAATGGGTTAATGCATGTCAAGTGCCTGGCACATACTAAATGCTCAGTAGATCCCAGGTGTGGCTATTACTGTTATCGCCAAGCACCTTGCCCAGTAGCGAGGCTGAGATCAGAATATAGATCTGATCCTAAGTCTGCACTCGTTTCTGTACTGCCCAGTGGTGGAAAGGCTCATGGGGGATCCAGCGCCAGCAGAAGGCTGGAGTGCAGAATGAGGTATGGTGAAGGCACCATAATGGTCCGTGGGGAGAGTGTCATGAAGAAGTAGAGAATTTCGGGTGGTGAGTGGCATGAGGACAAGTTGTAGGGGGAAGTACCAGTGTAACCCTTCAGGGCAAGATACACTGCTCACTTAAGCACTTTGGCCCGGCTATCACTAGGTAAATGTTACGACGTACCTTTTTCTTGATTTCAGTTCGGGCCAGGTCTGTGTGTCCTGTTCTGATACCCTATTCCTCCCACAGTATACAGACGTGTGCACCTGTACACCCCAAGGTGCTGAGCATAAAGTCCAAACCCTAAATGTCACAGAGGCTAAGCCATTAAGCCATGCCTACCTCTCTAGTCTGGGCTCTTGTCCCCTCACTTGGCTCCGGTCATACAGAATTAATTTGCAATTCCCCAAAGCCCACTGGAATGTAGGCCCTGGGAAGGCAGGACCACGGCCATCCCACCCCACTGTCACCCTACCATCTGGGCCGGTGCCTAGTACCTAGTAGGGGCTCAATGAATGGTGAAAAAGTGAAGGCATGTGAGGGTTCTTCCGCACCTCTGGACCTTGGCACATACCGTTTCCTCTGACTGGAACAGTTTTCCCACCTTCTGGTTACTTGTCAGTTTTGTTCGTCACCGCTTCCAGAAGGCACGTCCTGCTTCTTTCCCCCTAGTTAATCCTTCCTTGGCATTTATCACATTGCCCTGCGATTCCTTCTTTGTTAGTCTGTCCACGTCATTAAACTCTAGCCGCCAGGAGGGCAAGGCAGAGGTTGTCTCACTCAACACCTCACACCCGGTGCCTCACCAAGTGTCAGACCCTCGGGAGGGCCCAGGACCTGTCTGTGAACACAAGTGAGTGTGCATGCCACGTGCATGCGCACCCACGTCCTCCCAGGAGCTGTTCTGTTCTGGCCCCTCCGGGAGAGTGAGTCACCGAGGTACGTACCAGGTGACTCAGGACAGTGGCAGATGTCTCTCTCCTCCTTTTCTGGCAGCGGGGGAAGCACGGCTCAGCCTCCACAGTTACCCTGGCAGTCGGAATTCAGAGAAATGAGCAGCTGACAGCAGAAGCGAGGAGCCTGAGCCTGGAAGTCCGTAATCAGCCTTGGGACTTTTAATGAGTGTTCTCCAGAGCAGAGTCTCTAACAAACCATCCTGGACTCCCTTGATCAGTTTAATTGGAGGACAGACGGTCTTAAACATTTTAAAAAGCTGACAGAAGGATCGAATTCCCAAGGCTTTCCCTCTAGCTAAACGTGTGCTTCCGAAGCTCACTTTCTTGGACACGTGCAAGGCCTGCATTTTGACCTTTAGTGGATTCTAGATCACTGTGTTCCCGGCTCTGTTTCTGAGCATGATCTTTATTTTGTCCTTTTGAGCACCTACGGGCTGATGTCCAGATTCGCCGTTCGTTATATTTGAGAGAGGGATCACTTTGGGGGCATTTTGATGCCTGCGTATGCCACAGATTTCGTTTATCTGTTTTCATAAAGCATGTTGAAAGCTAACTGTCTTTTTACTCCTGGACTATTTAGGAATCACTGTAGAATTTCCTAGTAATTGAGATGCTCCTTTGCATTAAATGTGTTTTGTTTTTTCTTAGCAAATTAAAATACTTGGAAAATTGAATTTTTGCATTAATAGTATGTATTATGAAAGCTGATAAATGTGAGATTAATGGCCAAAAAGAGACATTTCAGATGGATAATTTAGATTTTTATCATTTATTAATCATGGAAAATAAACCTGCTGTATAAGTAATTTTAGTTTTATCAAGAAGATAAATTGTTCCGGCTAATGAATGTATAGATATTCTATGCCAGAGGCATTTGGAGTAATCTGTTAATCATTTAACTGTGTCAGGGCATATGCTATGTCTTCATAAAGCAATTAAAACACATAACTTTCTCCACTGAAATGTGTGTTGGCCTTCACTGCCTAAAGCAAATTAAAATGGCATTTGTCTTAGACTAGGTTTTGGTGGCACAATATCTAGAGGCAAAAAACATGAGAGGCTATAGATGTCATGGCAAAGAAAGACTAGTTCAATCTCTCATTCTCAGGGTGAGGTTGCAAATCACTCGCAGAGTGGAGCTGTGCTAATGAGGAAGGACTTTCTGGCTTCCAAGTACCTATCACAGTGGATGGGCTCTTGGCGGAAAATCCCAGGGGACCTTTTCCTCTCCCAGTGCCTGGGGATTTACATCTGTAGCTCCCATTAGCACTAATGGGTGTTCCCCGCATACAAACAGTCCTCTCACTGATGGAGGAACAGACCCCTGAATAATATTCTTGCTCCATTTATCTGGTGTTCGGAGTCGGACCGAGGGCTGCATTAAGAGGGCTTTGATAGCGTTGAGGCGCCATTATGTTAATAGAGATTTGTGTCAGCTCCTTTTTAGAGGGTCATAATTCTACTTTTAAAACTCTCTTTTGACTGAAACAAATTTTAAAATATTAATACTCTTCTTTTCCCCTGCAAACTAACAATCACCCACTCCCACCACCACACACAAAAATAAATGGCTCTTTAACTTGCTCGGCATTAGTTTGTGGAGGGCGATTTTCACTCCACTATGTTCTCCTTCCACCTGAGTTGCCAGGAGCTCAGGGCTCAGCTTCAATCAGCGGCTCTGTCAGTAATGAGCCTTAGAGGAACCCCGTGAGGGAGGTGTGCCACCGAGAGCTTCAGTTAAGCACCTGAGGAGACCAACAGCAAAGAGAGGAGTTGCTTGAGATTTTGTGGAGCCTGGGGGCTGAAGCCCACTTGCACTGGAAATCAGATTTCTGATTCCCAGGGTTGGTAAGCATCTAGTGTCCTGCAGGCAAGACTCCCCCCAGAGCTTGTGAGAAGGAACAGAGGGCATGTGTTTCTAAGCTGGGTTTCCATCATGGCGCCACAGGCATGGCACATGGTGGCTTCTCAGTAAATACCTGATGAGCCAACAGAGGTTAGGAATGGACCTGTAAGCATGATGTTGGCTTTTATCCTTTTCTTTGACAGGCTTTATAACCTCCTCAGGTCTCAGCTCCCTCACCCGGAACCTAGAGAAGGCAATCTGCTTGACCTCATAGTGTCTTCCTGAGGAGTCAAGGAGTTAAATCACAGAAGGCTCTAGCTCAAGGAGTAACCTAGAGTTAGTACGCAATAGGTGTTTCTTGTTGGAGCAGTTCTTCCCTTCCATATTTCTTCTTCAGACGGAGGGCCATTCTCAACAGGGACCAACTAGCACTAAAAGGACCTACCAGCAGTCCAACAAAAACAAAGTACAGATTCTATGAAATATATTTCTTTTTTTAGCCACACAGAGGGCATGGCAAAACAGAAAAGGCTGGGCTGCATCGGGGTTTGGGGAGATCACTTCACCTGTGTTAGGTAGGCATGAGAGGCGATCAGCTGAAGATCAGACTATCGGGGCTATTATTGATCAAAGTTTGAATGAAGGACATGGCGTAGCTCTGCGGGGTCTTTCTAATGTCTGCACATCCAAATTAACTGCCTGCCCTGACACCGGCAGAGCAAGACTCCTGCATGGGAGTCTGCATGGGAGCAGAGGCAGGTAGGCGAGTCCTAATGACAAGACCCAGAAGCTACCCAAATTGGGTTCCTTCTTCCAAACTGTCAATCAAGTAAAAGTCCCTTCTCCCACCCTGGAGAAGAGAGAGGCATGGAGTAGAGGGAAGCCAGTGGTGTTGCACTAAATTGCGTCTTCCCCCATAGAAACAAGACAAGTGGGGAATACATGTTTCCCTTAAATAGGTTGCAAGGTGCTGAGTGAATTCATTCTTTAAAGTGTTTGATGCACAAATTTCTTAATGATGTGTTAGGGCAAAGCTCCCCCAAACCTGTATGTTCTCGAGTGATAATCTTTATTTTTCCTTATTTTTTTGAGCCCCAACATCCACTAATCTGAATAGTGTGTGAGGCCCATGAGGGGCAGTTGTGAAAGGGAAAGATAGAATGGGCAATGATTTTATAGTGAGCAAGAAGTATGTGTTGGCACTTTAAAGTCTAGGAAAGGCAGTGTTTTATATAGATGAGAGCTGAAAACAAGGAAGGTACAGAGGGCACTTTGAAGGCGAAGGGGTGTTATAAAAGGACGAGTGATGGGGGTGGGGGTGGGGGTGTGGGGCACATGAGAGAGGACAGCTGCCTCTTGTGCATGAATATGAACGTCCCAAGTGGTCTTGTCATCACCTTTGCTGGTAGAGACTCTCCCCCCACATCTTCTCCAAATCTTGGCTTCTGCCCTCTGTTCCCTGTTAGCTCTAACGGGGTCTGATTGTCCTGGCTTGCCAACCCCTGGGATAGCTCTGACTCCTGGGCCCAGAGAATGAGGGGAAGGTCACTTCCAATCCCTCCCTTCCTTGACTCTTTCTCTCTTGCCTGTCGCCCCCAGCCCAGGCAAGGGAACTACTGCAACCAGCAGTGGACTTGTCACCCCTCAGCCCTGCACTGCAGAGGTCCCCACTGCTCCCCTCCCCTCAGCCATTCTCCAGAGACCTTCCAGACATGTCAAGAATGAGTGGTCACTGACTTGTTATAGAGCCTGGGCGTTACATTGTAACCACCTCCTCCCTTCCTTTCTTATTTCCATTGAATTATCGTCTCAGTTTTTTGTTCTTATTGGATTCCTTTTCTAAGGTTTTATCCCAAAATAAAATCAGCTTCTTTTCTGGTCACGGAGGTCTGTGCAGAGCCGTCTTTGCTACTTTTTGGTGCCTGGGCGCCTGGAAAGCCTCTCCTAGGAGGGGAAGGAGGGAGGGGGGTGCTGCTTGGGCAGTTCGGATGTGGGCGTCTGGCCAGCTCCGGAAGGCTGGCCCACTCCAGAGTCTCGAACACAGATTCCCTGCTGAGTCGCATGTTGATGCCAGCAGACTGCCAGGCGGGCCCCCTGATGTTTGTAATACACAGATCCATATCAGCGTTATGAAGTTCCATATTAATATGATGCTAAATAGGGATTCCGATGCTGGCCAGAGGGGGATGGGAAGCACTGAACGAGGTCACCAGTAAAAATGAAAGCCCTGGGACTGGAATAGCAGCAGACTTGCAGGGGACTGTCGAGATGCATTAGCAGTAGGGGGAAGCTCGAACAGCATCTGCCTGCATTATTCTTGGTTCCAGCCCAGTGCCCCCTCTCTCCTCTTTCTCATTGAATTTGATGCTTTATGGAAGCTGCAACGTCATAAAAATAACACTCTGCTGCATCCTTCACCCCGGGATCTCAAAGCCCTCTACGGACATTAATATTTATCGCTAGGAACCTGGGATGTCGGTTGAGAAATATTATCCCAATTTTACAGATGAGGAACTTGAGATTGGGCGGTTAAGTGACTTGGCAGAAGTCACTCCCTACCTACTGAGTGGTGGGGCCATGCCCTGGGCCAGATCCCAGAAAAGTATTCGGAGCCCTTGGCAGAATGGGAGAATGCCCTTTGTTTAAACGGAAGAAAACAGAGTGTGCCCTGAGCAAGCTGGAGGAAGGCAGGACAAGCGGTCTCATCTCCTCTCTCTGACTTTGGTTCCCCTCTTGTCAGGCTTGAGGGAGTTGGCTATGATGGCCCGTTTAGTTTTTTACTTCTCTGCTAACCTTGCCAATTAAATCTGCCGGCTCAGAATCTGTGGCTGGGGCGGAGTGGACAGTTTCAGTTATAGAACTTTCAGGAAATATGGAAGGGTCCACTTGCTGGAAGGATGTCTAAAATTGGTCAAGAAGAAAGGGGACTTGAGACAGAAAGGCAACATAAATGCTTTCGGTCTAGAAGGATGAAGGTTGGGAAGAGAATATCACCTAATTTGATGGAGTCTTGAGAATTTTTGGGAAAGGTAGGACAGAGGTCCAGGATTCTAGAACTGTGGACGTATTTTTTTCTTTACCTTGAAGTTGTTCACGAGGAATAAAGGGTAGTTTTGCATTTTCCTGTGTAAGTGTGGGAACTTCTGTCTCTGGAAAAACACATAGATTTTAAAAGTGGTTTAGAGACATTTATAGATGAAGCATCCATTTTGAAGGCACATATCTGACTCTTTGGGTTGATACCAGGAGACAATGCTGCAGTTTTAGCTTCCAGCAATTAGTGTCTGGCTACAGAAGAAAACTGGGATAGAGGGTGGAATGGTGCTTTACTAAGCATTTGCTAAGCATTTGTCAAGCTCTGACGATGGGCCATAGACTGTGTGGCACCAAGGATATGTCGCTGCATAGAAAAGAGCTTCTGCCTGGCCAATGGGGGCCCCCAGGCTAGTTGGGGGAGGCAGACATGCAAATGAATAATTATGGAGTTGTGAGATGAGCTGCTGCGGAGATTGGTACACTGTGCTGTGGGAGCGTGGAGGAAGAGGTGATTCATGTCAGAGAAATTCGACTTGCAATTATGTTCTTCCCAAACTGGCTTTGATGAGGCTGGCACATTTTACCTATTAGGAATTGGATGGTGACCACCTGGTTCATTTTATGGGTAAACAAAAGCTGTTCTGAAACACTTGATCTAGTTGAATGTTATAGTCCCATCCCGTGGAATTTTAGGAGGTGTCAAGAGCCTCCTGCAGGCCTGGGAAGAGTGTCATTGTCACCTGTAGCCCATCTTGGGTACCATTGTAGGGAAAGACATCAACATTGCTCTGTTAGGGCCAACTCACGCTGTTTCCTCACTTCTCAGGTTTTTCTCAGTAATATTAGAAAAAAATCTCAGGATTGAGTTTGCAAAGGGCTGTGTTTATTGCTTGGAGTAGAAATAGATAGTAGGATAGATTTTTAGGTGTGGGATATTGTTTGGTAAGGTTCAGGTTTCTGTGTGTCAACGCCTTGACCAGACCTGCTATAGCTCTGATTGCTTCTTCTCATTAAGTGCCTAAAGAAGATTATATAGATGACAAAGGAAAGTAAATCATATTAAATCCATCATTGAGACTGTGCCTCCCCCCCCCAACCCCAAACTCTGCAGAACCCAAGCTCTGGTCAGCTGGCTAGGTTGAGAGCAGTTGGTTGAGGACACCTGTACTCACACTGGGGAGACCCAAATGGCCTCCTTTCCCTTGGTTTCTATTTCAGCCCTAAGCCTGTCCTCGATGCCATATGTGAGCATGAATTTAGAGCGACAGTCCTGAGAGAAAAGCCAGAGAGACCAGGATGCCCAAGAGCCTGGATCCAAAGAGACCACAGCAAGCTGACTCAACAGCTTGAAGTCTCTCCCTTCATCATTCCCTCCCATAGTACCATGGCTTAGTACATGGTTTTTTCTCCCAGTCCTGACTCCCATCAGGAGGAGAAGCAAGCGCATTGATGCGTAACAATTTATTGTGTCGAAGACAGGTCTTGGCGGTTGTAGGGATGGAGGGTCTTCCTCTTCCTCTTGTGCTTGTGTGAGCCCGAAGGAAACAGAAATGAGAAGGTTGTTGTCATAAATTGTATGCAGTTATGAAGACGCTTGTCCAGCATTCCCTTTGGCCAAAGTTGCTTAGTTCAGCGTGCACAGCCTCTCCCAAATTCCAGTCACCGGGCCAAACCTGGATCCCAACCAAGGCGACTGTTTTTCAGCACTGTGAACCCAACCACCTTCACCCATTTAAGGCTGGAACAGTGAAAATTGGGTCGGTTTGTTGAGAAAGTTTATCAGCACCCTGTTAGCATAGTAGTTGAGAGTGTGGATTCTAGAAGGAGGTGGCTCTGGGTTGAATCCTTGTGTGATGTTTGCTCTATCCTGTAACTCTTAATCCTCTTTTTCTTCATTTTTTTTTTGAAAAAATAAAGATGTTTGTGCCATGAGGTTAATAATGAGAGTTGTGGAGATTAAAGTAATAATATTATATAAAATATTTAACACTGTGTCTGGTGTCTTGTAGGTGATTTCATGTGCTCATATGTAAAATGGGGTTAAGTATTATACAGACCTCACAGGATTTTTGTTAGGGTTAAATGGGTTAATTCATATAAAATGCTGACATGTAGCGATCACTCATTAAATTTTTTTTATCTAATATATACTTACTGCTATTATGTTTGTAAATTTATATAAACATTCCCAAAGAAGACCTCATAAAACACTACCCTCTCCCCCCTGCCTGGCAAAAAGAAAGACTTGATTTGAAAAATCCAAGTGGCCAGGGCATTGTAATCAACTGACAATCTGAAAGCATTTCAGTAAAAATCCCTTTTTAAAAATAACGTCTTTTCTCAACCTTAGAAAGGCTTAAATATTAAAATGCAGTGCTTGGGTGCTTTTGTTTTTATAGTGATTTTTTTTTTGGTTTTGTTTTTGTTGTTCCACAAAAGTACTTTTAAAAATAGCACAGCCCAGTATTAGACAAATGTTTATCCGATTATATAGGAACATCAACCAAGAGGACATAATAAGGTAGAGTTACTAGAAATTCTAAACGTGAAAAACAGGCATATTAAAATGAATGAAAAATTATAGGTATTACTGCAGTAAGCTGCTTGTAATATTCTTCAACGGCATATATTTCCTGAAATTGTGCTCCGTAGTGGTTTGCTTGCAAAATGGAAAAAAGCTGGATTCCAAGGTCTGCTTGTGTGGTGCTGTGCATAACCAGCACCTGCTTCCGACTTGGGGTTCCTGTATTGTGTCCTTTTTTGTTTGTTTGTTCTGTTTTTTGAACTTTCTGGGCTTTTTTCACGTGACATTCACTCCTTGATTTGGGTCTTCAGAGCTTAGAGCCATGTGCTGCCGGTCAACTCAAGAGTCTGGAAAAAATGACTTCTTGGTGAACCTTTCTAGAAGGCAGATGCCGTGCGCTCGCTTGTGTGAGGCGGGGGTGGAGGTACAGAGAGGCCACTCCAAGACTGACTCCTTCTTGAGGAGGGTCCTAAGAGATGGGGACCCAAGTAGCTTTGGGATTTCTGTGGCTTGGAAGGAAATGATTATTTTCGGCTATGGTGCCCTAGATTTTGGTGGCTGCTGGGAATACACCATGGAGAAAAGGGATCCTTGTTAAAGGGTTGAGAAAAGCTGGTGACGCCAGGGGAGGAAGGGAGGCTGGTCGTCGCCTGGGGTGCCAAACCCAGATTGTGTGCATGCACTTGGAAGACTGCTGGCCTTTGGCTGTTGTTCTGCATTGGGGCTTGTCTCAAAGACGCTGCCCTCCTTTTTGGAGAAGTGACCCCTGTCCGGAGTGTGTGATGGCCACGGCTGTGCCCAGGACAGGGGACTGGGGACTGGGGTGGGATGAGCGTGGGTACAGAGTCAAAGGCAACTGGCTCTTTGGAAAAGGGAGAATGACTGGCTTTTCTTCCTTTCATCTCCGCCACACCAAAGAGCACCTCATGAGAGGCTCAGGGTGCGTGTCAGTGAGATGAATTGCTAAGTATGAGGTTTGCTGGCTGTTCAGAGTACGGTGCAAAAGCCGTTTGCTCGGCCTTGTCATGGGGACAATACATTCCAAGGCACACTTGGGTGAGCCTTATGCCTCCAACGTGACAATTCTCACCTAAATAAATGATACTTTGGGTGGATTTGCATCGATACATTAGATAAATTCTGAGGAAAGTCCTATAATCCATGAGTCTGGTGAGGCCAGCTGCTGCTCCCCTTGAAAAGGTCAGGAGAGCATTGCATTAAAAAGCACATTTTTATTTTTTGCTCCTGGAGCTCATTATGGATTTTGTTCAGATGTCCCCCCCCCCCCCCCCCCCCCCCCCCCCNTTTTTTTTTTTTTTCCCCCCCCCCCCCGCCCATAGCCACAGTATTGGCATGCTCTCTTTGGTTAAGATGGTGCAGCCTGATGGAAAGAAACACAGAAAAGGACTTAGGGAGACATCTTTTGATGGGTTTTATTGGTGAATCACAGTAAAGAAAGCACTTCTGGCACCACTCTCCTACAGTTATTTTTCCTTCTTTTCTCAGGGTGACTGTGTCCCAGAAGTTCCCAGTCCTTAGCATGCACTTGAATCTGCACTTTTAGCTTTTTCCGCTCAGCCATACTTTTCACTGCTTACCCTGAACTCATCCCCTTCTGTTTCCTTTTCCAAAGGTATTGTTTATCTCATAAACAGGAGGAGGGGGCTGTGAAATCGATGTCGGCCTGGGTATGTGATAGGAAGAGGAGCCCCTGATTCGGGCTGCAGTAGTAAATTAGCTTGCAGATTTCAGGAGAGGCCGTGATCAGTGTCCTCTGCCATGGGTCATGCAGAGTGCCAATTACAATTGATTTCTCAATAAAATTGTGTTCAACCTTCCCCAACATAGCCTGCGAGAGAAGTGATAGAGAACTGGCTCACTTTAAAAATTTTATTCTTTTCAGTCAATTTTGCTCCTGGGGGTTCATTGTTGTTATCAGCCTTGGACCATGAGATGCTCACCTCACTCGCCTTCCTAGAAGACACAACACAGGCGGCGTGAGCTGCGGATGTGTAGCAGCAACGGGCCCCCAACCCCCCCAACTCNAAGGAGTTCACTCTCTGTGTTGTATCACCTGTTCAGAGCCTAATGGGCTGTTTATAGCAGGTTGCTTCTCTTGCCTCCAGTCAATCACTCCCCCCCCAACCTTCTCTCTCTCTCTTATGCATGTGTGTACTCAAGCACATACATGCACACCCTTGCCTTCCCCTCAGAGCCCATTGCTTTGGGAGTCACCAACCAACCAACCTAATTAAAACACGTTTTTCCAATTGCTGGAGCAATTCCCCAAATGCTATGCCTGGCCACCGCCACGCTGGGCCTCTCAGTTTGCTACCTGTATTCGGCTGCCATAGAGGCTCATCTTGCATAAAAGAAGCCAATCCAGTCAGGGTTGCTGTGCATTCTGAGATTTAAAACATGCATCTTTCTCTCCGGAAGCCGACGTTCTGTACAGAGGAGCGAGGTATACACGCTACGTTAGTATCACATTACCACCTCCCCCACCTCCGCCACCGCCTCACAGCCACCGCCTTTCACCATCTTTACCAACAGCTCAACATTCATTGAACAATTGCCATGGGCCAGCACCACGCTAAGGTCTTCGTTTCTTTTCATTTCAGGTATTTTGATTTTTGCCACTGTTCTCCCCCACCCCCAAGTTGGCTGTTCCTCTGACTTTCTCTTTTAAACTATCTTAGCCATTTTTAAATGCATTTGCAGGTGGATTTAAGTACATTCACAGTGTTGGGTAACCGTCAGCACTATCCATCTCCGGAACTCTTTCATCTTACAAAACTGAAGCTCTATATCCATTAAAAGATAATTCTCCATTCTCCCCTTCCTCTAGCCCTGGCCACCACCATTCTACTTTCTGTCTCTATGAATTTGCCTCCGCTAGGTAGCTCACGTACATGGAATCACATAGTATTTGTCTTTGGTTACTGGCTTAACTGTTTTATTTAGCATTGTGTCCTCGAGTTTCATGCATGTAACATATGTCAGAATTTCCTTCCTTTTTAAGGCCAAATAATACCCCATTGTATATGTATACCGCATTTTGCTTATCCTTCCAATGGCTGCTTGAGTTGCTTCAGCCTTCTGGCTGTTGTGAATAACGCTGCTATGAACATGGATATGAAATATCTCTTTGAGGTTCTGCTTTCAATTTTTTTGGGTATGTATTCTGAAGTGGAACTATTGGATTATGTGGTCATTCTCTTTTTAATTTTTTTAGGAACCACCATACTGTATTCCATAGTAGTGGCACCATTTTCCATTCCCACCAATAGATCATAAGTGTTCCAATTTCTCTACAGCCTGACCAATACTTGTTATTCTCTGCTTTTCTCATAGTAGCCATTCTAATGGGTTCAAGGGGCATCCTAAGTACTTTGTTTGTTTCACAACGACCCTGTGCTATAAGATGCTATTATTTTTCTCATTTCAAAGATCAGGAAATTGAACTTAAATGTTCTCTTTAAAAAAAAAATCTGTGAGGTGACGGGTGTGTTAATTAGCTCAATGGGGGGAGTCCTCTCACAATGGAAACATAGATCATCACGTTGTACACTTTAAATATCTGATAATTTCATTCAGTTACAACTCAGTAAAGCTGGGGAAAAAAGATCAGGAAATTGAGGCTTGGGGATGTCAAATAAATTGTTCAAGGCTACACAACTGGTGACACTCAAATTGAGCTGGTTCTAGAGCCCTTCTAGAAAAATAAAATTCCTGTTCTATAAGGTCCCTTGTGCTGGCTGTATTGACAGCAGAACAACAAAGAATTGGAAGCTTTTCCTTTTCCATTTATAGGGCTAACATCGCCATACACCTTCTCAGAGAAACAGAGCTCTGCACCTTGCCTATGAGCATAAAAAAAGACATTATTCCTTTATTATTCTAAGAAAAGCAAAGGAAAAATAAGCTAAACAATAATGGGGCAATTCATTCTCTATGCCATAATAATTTTCCTAATTGGGCAGGTAAGAACCAACCTAGTGACTCCTCCTAGGGCTGGAAGGAGTATGGCTATTTTCTGTCAGCCTAAGCATATGCCTTTATAAAGAATTGGTAGTACAGAAGGTATTATCTTAGATCCAAAGTGAAAGGCATAGACATGTAAATGTATTCATTTCATTGACACTGCTGAAATTTGTGTTCAGCAATCCTATAGTGGAGCCCTAAATCTGTCACTTCCTAGCTCAGTAACCTTAGATGAATTTATTCACTTCTTTGAATCTCAGTTTTGTCATCTATAAAATGGGAGTTGAAACATCTAGCTCATAATATCTATCCTCTCTTCAAAGAAAGAGTGAGAACAAACAAAACCTCTTAGGTACACTGGAAAGTCAAGCTTGGTACCCGCCACCGCTCTCTTTGGTTTAGCTGACGAGGAGCATCCCTGATTCAGATTGATGACTTTGTCACTTAGATAGAATGTCTTAGCTGAGATGGGATCTGTGCCAGCCACCAGTGGGAAGCAGGAAGACCCAACGACGATGTCTTCTCTAGAGTTGGATGCAAACACGGGGACTGGGCAGAGGGAAATCCAGTGGAGTGATCTATTGTTGGTTTTAGCATTAACTTAATGTGTGACTTGGGGCCTGCCATTGCATCTCCCAGCTGAGTTCTCTCATCTGCAAAAGGAATAGCTGACTTTTCCTGAAGAATCTGGTTTTCTTAATTTTCTGGAAGTTAATATAATTCTGTCTTTTGATCACATTTGTGGCTCTTTTTCTGAACTCTGTGCTCTGATGAAATGAGTTCTTATATACAAGGTTCTTAGTACTTTTCTTGGCACTTAGTAATTGTTCATTAAAGTTTTTCTCTTTCTTTTCTCTTCTCTCCCCTTCCTTTCTTCCATCCCTCCTACTTACACTCCAGAAATGAGCAAGGTTCTCAACTTGGAACCACATATCTGATGGAACCACATCCCTGATGCACATTCACCTTTTTTCTTTTTTTCTTCCCCATCACTGCCCAGACCTAATTCATAGCTACTTGTTGGATGAAGAGGGTGGGTCATATACTCTGAACTCATGGGTCCCTCAAGATAACATTTGCCCAAAAGACATGGGAGCCTCCAGAAAACAAATTGCAGCCTCAGAGTCAGGGAGTGCATGCCAGAATCACACAGATGTGGGCTGGAGTTCAAGCTCACCTTCCTTGTAGTCATGCAAATGATGTGTGTTCTAGAGAAGCATTAAAAAGTCTCAGGTTCTCCTGTCTTTCTTGGTTAAATTCAAGCTCTGCTAGTTAATAGCTGCATGATCTGGGACAATACTTAACCTCCTTGTTGCATCTCAACTTGCTCATTTGCAAAAAGGGAAAATAAAGAACTTAATGGAAAGGGTTGGGAAGATTAAATGTGATAACACATAAGACACACATTGAAAAATGCCTGGTGTAATTTGTAATAGTATCCCTATTACTACCACCACTGCTACTACCACAATTGGTATTATACTTCTGTAGTCACGATTACTGTGATGATGGAGTCATCTGCCTGCTTACAAGCATTCCTCACTTCGTGACCATTTCTGGGAATCAGATATAGCTCATGAAATATGCCTTAAAGCACACTTGCTAGGTGTTATGTACTGACTTCAAGTTCTAAAGGGATTACATTTCTTTATTTAAATAGGATTCCTCCTATTATTAATAAAGTATGTTAATACCGACTCATTTGCCAGTTGAGTGAGATGATGTTTTTACCATGAGAGTTAAATATGTATATAAAATGTAAATTATGTAAAAAACTTACTCAATTGAAAAGATATCTTCAAACATCCACCACACCACAGAGTAACTTTTTCCAGAGCACAAATAAGATTAGTGACAGAGAGAAGAGGGTCATATTTAAAAACTCTAAACACACATATGCAAAACATAAAGTTGAAAACTCAAGTGGAATAAATATCTCCAAAAACTCTCCGTTCTCACAAGACATCAGTAATAGGCTGTGATCTCAGATGGGTTACTTCCTCCAAAAACATGTGTTCCAAGTGCCCATATAGTATGTATGTGTGTGTTTTTAAGAGACGGTAAGGAGGGAGTGTGTTTCCTTCCCTCCCAGATATCACCTATCCTCAGTAGCCAATAATACTGTACGTAGAAAAATCAGCACTTTTTTTCTCCTTAGGCTATCTCTTCTTAAAATCACACTCAGATTCTTATAACGCCAATACCTCCAACAGCTGGTTCTGTCCTCTAATCCTTTCTCCATTAGAGAATTCAGCCTGACTTTGAGCAACAGTGGTAAGCTGATGACCCAGATCTTCTTAATCCAGGCAGCTGCAATGCTAGACCGGTAACTAGTGTGTATTTTTCTAATTGACTCCACACATGTTCTTGGTCCCTTCATGTCTTCTTGGTGTGCTGATGACTGAAGCAGTGGTATGTGCAGAGCTGTGTTGGCTGAGACTGGTGGGGAGTACGTGAGGGAGGGAGCGACACTTAGATTTCCTTTGACTCACCTCGGTACCTAGCACAGCCTGATCACATTTTGAGTAATAGCTGCAGTTTATTGAGCGATTTACTGTGCACCAGCCGGATGCTAAGAGTTTAGGCACATTACTGCATTTAATCCTCACCACTAACCTGAGGCTTTATCTCCATATTACAAATGAGGAGACTGGGGAACTGAGAAGCAAAGCCTCTTGCAGCCACGTCACTCCATTAATGTCAACAGTGGCTAAGATTCAAACCCAGATCTGTCTGACTTCGAAACCTTCATTCTTATTCACCATGTAGCATCTGGATGGATGGATGGATCCATCAAAAAATGCCATTTTTCATGGTCTCAGGGATTTAGGATTGATGAACTCTGAATCACTTCTTTGTTTTCTTATTGCTCCTCATCTTTTCTCTTTTACTTAAGCTACTCCCAAGGCACAGTGGTGGTGGTGACCAAGCTGGTGCCTCGACTTCCGTGAATATGAATTTTCACCATATCATTCCATATCGTCTTCTGTTTTCCCTTTTCAGACATGTCGTATATCCAGCGCAGGACATCAGAATAATTCCTTAAGTTATTTGAGTAACCCTTTGGGTCCTCTGATTTGACTTATATTCTGAAGGAGAGTTAAAAAAAAAACAAAACCTTGTATTAACTGGATAGAGGTATTGGTTGGGTCTTCTTGTTCTTGGGGACCTTGGGGAATGAGAAATCCTGCTGGATTAAAAAAAATCTGGCTGTATAGGAGAAGTTTTTTCAAATTCTGTAAATCTGAATGTTTATTTACATCTTCTAAAATAACTCAGAAAAAGAGTTTAAAAAAGAATATGGAGAAAGGGAAGAACCACCAGTCTGCTTGCCTATGACAGGGGCAAATTAAAAATACATGAAAGAGTACAAGGCATGCAGATTGGTTCCAAGGGCAATTCTATGGGTTCTGATTCTACTAGGGAATCTCTACCATTCCTTCATATGCAGCTTTTCTAAGGCACCTCATCCACCCACTCATCTGGTCCATCCATCTTTTTTTCATTGTAGGAACATCTGAGAGTCTACTATATACCAACTATTTTTGGTCAAGCTCAAACTGATGTCTTTTTTTTATTTATATGGTTTTCAATAATGGCAGTAACAGTTATCTGCTTCAGAGCCTCAGGATCATGGTTTATACCCTCCTGAAAAGTCCAATATCCAAATCATGCCCACTGTTTTTTTATGATGCCCATCCTCTTCATTTAATTCATGGTTGCCCCACCCACAGGCCTTGGTCTCAAGGCATCCAATTTTTGGTTCTTTGTGCAATCACCGGTGAGAATAGTTGTCCCAAAGTGACACATTCACCAAGTTCATTCCCTGCTCAGAAGCCTTCAGTGCCTGCCCCCTACTCTGCAGGTTTCAATGTTCACTTAACAACTTGGCTTCCCAGAGGAGGCCAAGGCCACTCCCTTACCCACATGTCCACTCCTTGTTTCCATTGCTTCCTGATTCAAACTCGTTATTTATGCACACTGTTGTGTCCCTCTTCTTGTTAACAGTTAACCAAGCATTGACTCTGTGCCTACTACCTGCCAGACACACTCATGCTGGCTCTACATTTAAGAACTTTAAAATGTGGACAGTGTTGATAGGAATTCTAGCTCTGCCACTGGTGAGCTGTATGATTTGGGCTAGTGCCTTCATTTCCTTAAACTTCCATTCTCTTACCTGTAAGATGGGGATAACAATTGCACCTAACTCATAGGTTTGTGGCAAGTATCAAAAGAGAGAACGAATGTGAAGCCCTTAGTATTGCGAGCCCGCACAGAATTAGTGCACAATAAATAGTTGTCATTATTATTGATATCACTTATGATAGAATATAGTCTTCTAAAAGATGTGTTCCATTTCTCTCAAATATGAAGATATTTCTTTTGAAACCCCTTTCTGGAAGGCAGGAAACATATCGTTCAGTGTATTCCCTGCTCTTAGTACACTACCTGCCATTCAGTAAAATATTGGAATGAATGGATAGAGTTATATGAATAGACTAGATTCTAAATAAAATGTTCATTGGATTTGGTAGCAAGGCTGATAAAATTGCCTTTGAGATAAGCTAGTTGTCAATGAATATTTAAGGATCAGACTTGCCCTGGACAATTTGCATTTTGTAGAAATAGATTCCACAATGCCAGAAACAACCACAACTAAAATATTCCTTCTAAGCAATGGAATTAGAAAGTGAAGGAGAACAAGGGACCAGACAGGTCACTTCACGTGAAGAGGGAAGCCAGACTAGAGAACTATGATGTGAGGGAATTAATTAGCAATTACTTGGCCTACCTTTTTAAATTACAGAGACAGGAAGCTTAGAAGAGCTCAAGTTGAGGAGATTTTTGATGGGAGGGCCAAAAAACTATAGAAGAGGCTAAATAAAAGAATAATCTAGCTACCAAATTATACCATACAAATCAGCAAGATTATAACATCTATTCAGGGTTCTTAAAGGGCTAACAAGGAAGTAATTAATGAAAAAAAGCTTCAGAGAAGTCGTAGAATGAACGTTAGAAACCATGGAAATATGTGATTCACCACACAGTCGGCCCTTGATTAAGCACACTAACGGAGAAGAATTCAGGTAAATCAAATTTGTGGATAATCTTCAACCCATTGGTTTGGTTTTAAAGTGCTTCAGTACTTGTCCCCTTCACATCAGGATGATGAACCTTCTAACTGTATTTGCTAATGTCATTCTGAAGTCCCTTCATGGACATTGACTAAGGTTGGGAGCCAGTGGTTCAAAAGGGCAAAGGTAGGAGTGGACCATTCTGGAATTTGGAAGGTGGAACCAAACATGACCTGGGTTAATGGAAAAACGAATAATCTGCATGCAAACTTTATAAAGCCAAAAACTCTCCTAGAACAGTTTTGTCAAGGATCAAGTCAAAGGAAAAGAGTCACTGCCATTAATTTAAGTTTTCATTGTTATTTCTCTCACAAACGCTCAGGAAGTGGGACATGTATAAGACCCATAACATTTTCCTTCTGTTCCTATTTTGTCTTCACACAGAGAACAGTCCTCACACTTTTTTCCATTTTCCCCCAGAATTTTTCCCAAATCCACTCCAGAAAGCTACTGACTTATCTTCTACCCCGTTCCTGAACCTATTATTTTTTTACCTTTTTCAGAATAAATCTTGTCTTTAGACCTTTTCAGGTTTCACCTTCCCTGATTATCCTGATATTTATCAGGATATATATATATTGCATTATACACACGAGACGTATGTAATGGTCCAGGAGCTCAAAGGAGGAGAACATATCAATACTAGAATTATTTTGTTGGAGGGGGAGAGTGAAGGGAAGAAGCTGTGAAACTTAATCTGTGTTGTCACTGAATAAGCATATGGATAATTGAGAATTCCCTATGTAAATAAATACACAAAGCAGAATATTACCTCCATTTTACACATAAAGAAGCTGAGGTTCAGAGATGCTATAATTTGACTAAAGATAGGAAAATTTTTCCTTAACTTCCATTAGTTACAATTAATCTATCAAATTAATTGACCATTAGCTTAGAAGAGGTTGGTGTCTAAGATCAGAGTGTGAGCAGTGAATGATCAGGGGGAAAATAAGATCTGTGGACTGTTTGGGGGAAATTATAAAAAGGCATGAGAATAGAAATGCAAAATTATTTCTCCTTATAAATTCTCTAGGCTAAGGCTGGTATAGACAGCATTCTCACAGGCACTCTTTGGGATACCAGATTTGGAACCCTGATTTTCACAGGGTGGTGCAAAGGTCCATTTATAGTTGCTTATGTCCATCACTCTTTGAGATTCTTGAGTTTTAAAAAATTCAACTATAAGATGTGTTTACTTATGTATATTATAGCAAATCAAAGAGCCAGTTGTGACTATTGAAGATAATTGGACAACAATGAGAAAGACAGATCTAGGTCAAGAAGTAAAGTGTTGACCAAGGAGCAGAGCTGAGGAAGAGGTGAGCCAAAAATTATGTCAACTGTTGTTGAGAAAGGATTCTGATGGAAAGACTGGTTTTGGAGCAACCGAGACTGTGAAGTGTGTGTCTGTATATGTGTGTGTTTGCTGGAACACCATTTTGCTTTTTAAAAAAGATGAAAAGGAAATACTGCAAGCAAGGATGACGAGAATGATAAATGGATTAGAGGGCATGACTTACTGTATGAAGAGAGATTGAAGTAATATAGCATAGATAGCCTAGAGAAAAAAATAGCAAGGGAAAAGGGAAATTGCTAATACTTCTAAGCACCTGAGAGGTTGTAACATGAGTGACATTCATTTTAAAACTTGAGCACATCAAAAGACATGCTTAGTATGGTCTGGAGATATATATTTGCCCATTTACCCACTAAGTTGAATGGCACTGAACCAGAAAAGGCAGGAAGTGAAGTGGAAAGTCTGAAGAGTTGGAAAGAAAACATTTTAAGTGTTTATGTTACCTTCAAGGAATGATATTATTAACTTTCTTCTCTGTAAGATTAAGAGTGACATTAAGCACAGGAGATTGTACAGCTTGTCTGTGTGTGTTCATGAATAGAATCTCTGGATGGCATCTGAGCCTTCAAAGTGGTCTGGAACAGGTCTAGGGATGGCTCGACCCTGAGTACTTTTCTGCTGTTGGCTGAAAAAGACTAATTATAAAGCATTTATTGATCCATGAACTACAGGTTAAGTGCTTGGGTTCAAGTCCTGACTCTGGCAAGAAACTTACCCTCTCTAAGACTTATGTTTCCTCAGATGGAAAATGAGAATAAAGAATAGTCAATCTCATGGGGTTCTCATGAGGATAAAAAGGTATATATCTTAGCACATGCCAGGCACATTGTAAACACCTGAAATTATTAGTTGTCATTAATTCATTGACTCAAGACACATTGAAGAGTCTACCAAAGACCCTGCTAATCAGAGTGCTGGGCATATAAGAATGCAGTGATTATAGTTCACATTCAGGGGAGTTAATTTCTAGTGGGAAAGAGAGAATAAAGAAATAAATACACAATATATCAAGTAGTGATAAGTATGATGGAGACAAATAAATCAGGCAAAGAGATGGGCAGTGAACTCTCTGAAGTACAGAGAGCATTATTCTACTGGAATCAAAGTCAAGAGGGAAATAATGAGTTTGGAGAACCACAGGAGTTCACTGAGGCAGAAAGACAGTATGAGATAAAAAGGAGTAATGAATGAATGATGAGACGGGAGAGGTAGGTAGAGACCAGAAAAATGAGAGCCTCAAATGGTACATCGGACAGAGTAGGCTCACTGCTCTAATAAACAGCTGCTACAACTCAGTGACTTAATACAGCAGAAATGAATTTCTCACTCATGTAGCAGGTAGCTTTCAACAGGAACCCAGATTTCTTCTATCTGTGGCTCTATCTTTTCCTAGGGCCCAGGGCCCTGTACTGGACCCTCTGCATCTAATGTCAGACTAGGGGAGAGAGAGCATGGGGGATAGCATGGGAGATTTTTATGGATTAGGTTGGGTATAGCACATGTCATTTTCTTTCATGTGCAATTGACCAGGGATGCACTCACATGGTCACAACTAACTGCAAGAAAGGCTAGAGAGTGAACCAGCTGTGTGCCCAGGAGAAGAAGAAATGAGTTTCAATGAGCATATAGGCAGCCGTGAGCCAACAGTATTGGCCCCATATGGCATGTTAACAATCTTGGGTTTAATCCTGAAGGCAGTACAGTCACTGAGGTGGCTCATTAAATTAGCCAGTGAATGATCAAGTTTGCATTATACGAAGATCAGTCTGGTACGAGAAGAATTGGTGAGGCCAAAAATTCACGTTAACAAAGTGAATAACCTGAGACACAGTAAGTCTTCAACCAAAGAAATCGTGTGGGGATGGGGAAGAGGAGGCTGATAGAAGCATGTGGAAGAGTTTGAGCATACGGGGTTAAGTGGATGGGAGTAAAAAGGGCAAAGAGGACAAAAATTGATGTAGAAACATGAAGAACTCCCAACTGTCATTTGCTGGAAGAAGAAACATAGGAGAAGAAATCTGTGAGGGGAAATGGAGAGTTTGAAGAACAAAACACCCCACTGTCTTTTCTTCTGACTCCTATATTTTAGTGAGTCTGTTTTCTAAACCAGTATTAGGACGAATGTTCTGACATGTACAAGTGAAGTGGTGGGGCCAGCATATTTACAGTCAGAATTATCTTGGAATATCCAAGGCGTGCTATTACTCTGTATCTACTGTTCTCCAGAGTCCATATGCTCATTCATTCACAATACTTATTCATTTGACATTTATTGAGATCTTAATATGTGTCAAGAATAATGCTTGGCACCTACAGCTAAACCATGGCCCCAGTCACTCTGTGAATCAGCCAGAAACAAATAATTGCAATGCTTGGTGATTGATGTTAAGAATAGGAGTCTTTTTGTTGATTGGGCTATGTGATGTAGCCAATATATTGGTAGTTGTGTTGTTTTTAAAATGTGCAGTCAGTGGATGCCTAATGTGCTTTTTAAGAATTGAATTATGTTCCCCAAAGGATATCAAGTTTTAATCCTCAGAACCTGTGAATGTGACCTAATTTGGAAATAGAACCTTTGCAAACTTCAAATGACACTACAGATAAAAGACTTGTATCCAAGATCTACAAAGAACTTCTCAAACTCAATACACGTGAAACAAAATCAAATCAATAAATGGGCAGAAGATATGAACAGACACTTTTCCAATGAAGACATACAAATGGCTAACAGACACATGAAAAAATGTTCAAAATCATTAGCCATCAGGGAAATTCAAATCAAAACCACACTGAGATACCACCTTACGCCAGTTAGAATGGCAAAGATAGACAAGGCAAGAAACAACAATTGTTGGAGAGGATGTGGAGAAAGGGGATCCCTCCTACATTGTTGGTGGGAATGCAAGTTGGTACAGCCACTCTGGAAAACAGTGTGGAGGTCCCTTAAAAAGTTAAAAATAGAGCTACCCTATGATCCAGCCATTGCACTACTGGGTATTTACCCCAAAGATACAGACGTAGTGAAGAGAAGGGCCATATGCACCCCAATGTTCATAGCAGCATTGTCCACAATAGCTAAATCGTGGAAGGAGCCGAGATGCCCTTCAACAGATGATTGGATTAAGAAGCTGTGGTCCAGGGGCGCCTGGGTGGCACAGANTCTGCCTTCGGCTCAGGGCGTGATCCCGGCGTTATGGGATCGAGCCCCACATCAGGCTCCTCTGCTATGAGCCTGCTTCTTCCTCTCCCACTCCCCCTGCTTGTGTTCCCTCTCTCGCTGGCTGTCTCTATCTCTGTCGAATAAATAAATAAAATCTTTAAAAAAAAAAAAGAAGCTGTGGTCCATATATACAATGGAACATTACTCAGCCGTCAGAAAGAACGATTTCTCAACATTTGCAGCAACATGGACGGGACTGCAGGAGATTATGCTAAGTGAAATAAGTCAAGCAGAGAAAGACAATTATCATATGGTTGCACTCATATATGGAACATGAGAGATAGGAGGATCGGTGGGAGAGGGAGGGGAGGAATGAAGGGGGGTAAACAGAAGGGGGAATGAACCATGAGAGACTGTGGACTCTGGGAAACAAACTGAGGGCTTCAGAGGGGAGGGGGCGTGGGGGATTGGGATAGGCTGGTGATGGGTATTAAGGAGGGCACATATTGCATGGTGCACTGGGTGTTATATGCAAGAAACATTGCATCAAGAACTGGGGATGTACTGTGTGGTGACTAATATAACAAAATAAATATTATTAAAAAATAAATAAAACATTAAACAAAGTAATGAAGAAGGCTGTTAAAAAAAAAAAACCTTTGCAAATTTCATCAAGGTAAGATGAGTTCATACTGGATCAGGGTGGACCCTAATTCAATTACTGGTGTCCCTACAAGAGGAGGGAAATTTGGACACAGATGCACAGGAAAGAAGGCCATGTGGAAACAGGCACAGATTAGAGGGATGCATCTACAAACCAAGGAATGCTGAGGATTGCTGGTAACCCATCAGAAGCTAGAAAAGAGGGGCGCCTGGGTGGCTCAGTCGTTAAGAATCTGCCTTCGACTCAGATCATGATCCCAGCATTCTGGGATTGAGCCCCGCATCGGGCTCCCTGCTCAGCGGGAAACCTGTTTCTCCCTCTCCCACTCCCCCTGCTTGTGTTCCCTCTCTCGCTGTCTTTCTCTCTGTGTCAAATAAATAAAGAAAATCTTAAAAAAACAAACAAACAGAAGCTAGAAAAGACAAGAAGGGTATGAAAGGTTCTCCAGAGAAACAGAACCATAGAAGATATATACCTGTGTAATATAATACATACGTGCATATATAATACTTCTATAAATAATAAATCCATAAATAATATATGTATGTGTGCATATATGTATGTATTTATTTATAGAGAGATTTATTAGAAGGAATTGGCTCTTGCAATTATGGATGCCAAGAAGTCCTGTAATTTGCCCTCTGTAAGCTACAGACCCAGGAAAGCTGCTGGTGTAGTTCTAATCTGAGTCCAAAGGCCTGGGAACCAGAAGAATCACTAGTGTAAGTTTTGGTCCAAACCTGAAGGCCCAAAGACCAGGAGAGCTGATGGTCTAAATCCTAATCCAAGAGCTAAAGGAGAAGGCTAAATTCCCCCTTCAACCAGTCAAATTCTCTCTTCTTTTTTTTTTTTTTTCCTACCCAGGCCCTTAGTGGATTGAATGATGCCCACTCACAATGGGAGAGCAATCTGCTTTATTCAATCCACCAATGAAATGCTAATGTCATCTAGAAATCCCTCAAAGACATACCCAGAAATGATGTTTAACCAAATATCCAGATTCTTTGTGGCCCTGCCACTTTGTCTTATAAAATTAACCATCACAGAAGAATTCTTCTCCTCAACCGTAAGGAGAAGATATGGCCCTGCTGATACCTTGCTTTTGGACATCCAGCCTCCATAACTGTGACAGAATGAATTTCTATTGTTTTAAACCACCCAGTTTGTGGCACTTTGTTAAGGCAGCCACAGACACAGTGTGGTGTCTAATGCACCAAGCAGAAAGAGGCATTCTGACAGAGAGGGGTGGTATATCTCTGGTTAACATCTAAACTAATCATTAATCTAAAAATATTTTTATATCACCAAATTATAGAAATATTTTTATACGTAGTCTCATTCTCATAACAATTCCTACTGTAGAGAAAAAGAAACCAAGTCTTAGTGAGTTAAGGAACTTGCCCCAGTTCACATAGATAGTGAGTGTATTGAGGTCCTCTGGCTTTAATACTCATTCCTGGAACCGGGTGATCTAATCCATGCAAGAATTAGGATGTAGGCTCTTGCTGAGTCATCAGGTTCCACCCAGGGAAATTAGGAAGCAGTGACCCTGCAGGCTGTGGGTAGTTCCCTGGAGAACTTCTGTGCTCAGTAGGGCTTAAAATACTTGGCTGCACAGAAAGACTTACCTTTCCTGCTCCATGAGCACTGCCTGCAAGTGCAGAAGACAAGCACAAATAAGGAGTTGTTCTTGGTTGTCATGGGAGCCGTACGCAGGGAGTTTTGCAATTCTCGTGCACTTCAAATGTTTCTTTGGGTGTTGCCCAAGTGGCCTTCCAGCTGCTGGAGAGTGAAGTGTGCTTTCTGGTGACCAGCCTTGCTAATTAACTGGGTGCCCTGTGCTCTGGTGGAACTCTATGTCACCGTATGTCATTTTGAGATGGACCCAGTGCCCTCTGGGATCAGAGGCTTTACAAACTGAGAGTATGCAATGCCTAAAATGTCTCAGAGCAGTTGAATGTGCGTCAGCTCAGATTTTTCACTCCAAGCTCTAGATTAAGGAAGCCAGCTTTTGACAGAACAAAACCCGTTAATGCTTGGTAGATAGTTACGAGGTGTGTATTCCTTACTAAAACAAAATGGCTGCTCTGATCCTGTGAGGTTTCTGTGAGGCAGCCATGATTTTGACTAACGAGGTTGTATTTCCTAAGAGGTTCTGCTGGGTTCACAGGCATCAGAGTGGTCCTTTTAAGAGGCTCATCACAGTACAACTCAGATTAGAATCTGACCCTCAAGGTCTTGTAAAAGAGGAAGGCTTTGTGAGAAACTGCGACCAAGATGACAAAGTGGCATCACATTTGCTTTCTATGTAAGTGAGTGCTCAGGAAAGCTGAAAGGGAGGAAGTGGGTCCTACTCAAAGACTCCGTTCCTCTGGTGAAAGCAGCAGGGATCCTTGTTACACTCAACTGCCATCTTGCTCAAAAGAGCTTCAGCCTAGGCGCTATGGTTGACATCTCTTAGAATTCAATTAGTGATCGTGCAGTGACCCAATTTAACACTCTTTGTTAAGTGAAAGCCAGTGTACACATATGGCATTTCCAGGCCAAATTGATCTACATAGATGACATAGTCAGAATCGGAAACTGTGGTTCTTTCTTTGCCCCAGAATTGAGGACATGTAGTTTCTTTCATACATCCTTCCTCTATTCCTTTGTAAGTTATTCGTACTGGGGTAGAGCAGGTGGAAGATATAAAAAAAATCAAAATCCCATTCAATGTTCAAGTTCCTTACTGTATAGGAACTGGTTTAAGATAAAAGCAGCAACTACAACAACCAACAGAAAAACCGTATCCGTGCTTGAAGTATTTCACATATTTAATCCTCAAAATTACTTCTCATTAACTCTCATTATCCATTAACTACAAGTGGATAACCTGGATTTAGTAGTTTACAAATAGGAAAGAACTACTACCAGATAAATCACTGGAGGTTGAGTGGGAGGGCCCAACTGTGTCATAACATGTTTTATATGGGGTAATATTTGAACTGCCTTAGAAAAAGCATTCTGTACTGGCAGATGGGAAAGATGAGCAAAGTCATGGTCATAAAAAAATATGGTGCCTCCAGTGAATGGTGATGTAATCCATCTGGAACCCCCCAGTAACACCAAGCAAGAAAGTGGCCATCAGAGTAAAGCCAGTACCAGATGACTGAGGGCTCTGAATCCCAGGCTGTCGAGTTCAAACAATTTCTCCTTTCATAGGACAAGAAGAGCCCTTGAAGGTTTTTTAACGGGATGTGTTGGGGGAGGGGGCACACTCACAGGGCTGTGCTTTTAGAAAGATTAATTTGGCAGCAGCATGTTTGATGGAGTCAGGGGTAGGCTCCCCTAGGTGAGCTGAAGACAGCAAGGAGAGAGCTTAGACTTCTGAATTCAGTTGCACGTTTATGCTTTTAAGATTAAACAGAAGTCATCTCCGGATTCGGTAGGAGAGAAACAGTGTGGGGAAAGGATGAAGGGAGGACATCACAGTTTGCTGACCCCAGATAGCTGCCTAAAAGATTGACAGATTAGGAAATCATGAGGGACAAAAATAGCATTTTAGGATGGACCACTGTCTCAGGACTGCTGTTGATGGATGTTAAAGATAGTCACTGAGGCTAGTTAAAGGGAGGAGATCTTTGTGAATAAAGAAAACAATGTAGGACAATAGAGAGGCACTCCACTGCTAATAAACTACGGAGTTTCTATATTCATGGATTCTTTCAAATTATGAATACCAAAGGTATCTTTTATGCTAATCTTATTTTTGTGGCTAAAAAAGAATAATTTATATACCCATAAGACACATACAAGTTTATATACACTATATCATAGTATTTAAACAAGTTTATAAAAAAAAAAAAGGATGACTTTTAAATACAGGGTCATTAAGGTGACTGGCATTAGAAAGAAAACACCGAAGTTGTTTGTTTGTTTTTTTTCCACATGGTCCTCAGTTGACATTTATATGGTCCCACATCTATTGGATTAGTTCTTTTGTCCCCTGCTGAACCACACAGAATAACTTAAGCTGCTGGTAGCTTAAGGAATATGGTGTAAGTGGCATGTGTTTTCTGCAGTCAAGGATTATGCAGTGAACTTTAAATTTTAATAAACACTGATAGAGGCCTTGAGAGATTCAAACACACTGGAGGGTTGGACTTCAGCATTTTTTTTTTTTTTTTTGGTCTTCTATAGAAAGCTGCTCCTTCTGGACCATGGAGAAGACATCTAGGCAGAGAGGGTGACTATTTGAAGTAGAATTTATTTTTCATCAGAATCCATGCATGTTTTCTATTGGGGTAACTTGGTGTATACATTTTTAATATTATGAAGCCACCAGTGTTAATAAAAAAACAGCTGAATACATACCAGCATCCTTGGAGATCAGGCTTTGGAATGCTGAGTGGGTCTGATAGATGGTAAAAGTTTAAGAAATCTCTTTCAGAGATTTTTAAAGACATTTACTTATCAGTAGTCCAGATGGCACTCAAAATGATGAATAATAAACTTTACAAGTAAGTAAAACACTGGCTGATGGAAAAACATTCTAAGGGTGTAAGTGGTAAATACTTACATGATCTGAAAAACAAGCAAAGAGGTAAAATTAAATATGTAATAGAAAATATTTTATATGTACCCTTGTTTGGGAGATTTTTTTTTAAGGAATGGGGTGTTTTTTTATTACTTCATACTCTACAATCTGATAATCAAAGTTGGACTCTTTAAAGAACAACATGGTACCCACACTTCTGAAAATTCAAGCTGTTTTCTTAAAAATTATCTTGCCGTGGTAGGGGTTCATGCTTTGGGAACCATGGCTGTACTTCAGGGTATCTGTCAGCTCTTTGAAATTATATCAGAAAATTCACATGCATGTGACTGTGTACATTTTGGCAGACAGAAGTCTCTATAATTTTTTTTTTTTTTGATTTAGGTTCTTAACAGGGTATGTAACCCCCAACAGGTAGAGAACCAGTCGGTTAATGGAAGGTAGACATATCAGTCAGGATTCTGACAGGTGACAGATGGCAAACTCATATGGGATTAGAGTTTCATAAAAAGACTATTTTCAAGGGTGTGGGAAGAGTTAAAGGAAACCAACAAGTGATGAATCCCCAGGGCTAGCAACAGCTGAAGGCCAGGACCACCACTGACCCGAAGTTGCCAGGGGAAGGAACTTGTCAGGGAACCAGACAGCTGTAGCTGGTGGATATGGCCCATCTCAGGAGTGCAGCCTTTGATGGGGGTGGAGGAACGCAGTCCCTTTCAACCTATGGCCAGGCCATTTCCCCCTGGCCTCAGTGCCTCTTAGTATCTCGGTCTCATTAGGAGTGGAAGGCAGGGAAGCCCATGGACACGATCTCTAAATGTCAGCTTCTGGGGCACAGCTAGCAGAGAAGCATGAAGTGTAGGTCTGGAGGAGCAATCAGAGAAGGGCGTAGTGAGACTTAGCTAGCATGCTTTATTATAATCCTGATGTCTGTTTTTCTACTGCCAATGTGAGCTGAATCCAAGTCCTGCTTTTATAACTTTCTCAGTTTAGAAATATTCACAATCTAGACCAATGCAGCTTTATGTTTGGTTACTTTTTTTTTTCTTCAATCGTCTACATCTTAAGGATGGCTTCTAATTGAGCTGTGTGAATCCTAGAGGATCAGCAGCTTAAAATTAATTTTATGTTAAGAGAAGTGTTATGGAGGTTGGGAAAATTTTAAGGCAGGTAGATATCATGTGAGCGTATTTTGCTAGAATGCTAGAGAAGCAAAGAGGACAATAGTCATTTATTCACAGCTAGTGAAACAAAACTATGATTGTACTATATTCAACAGAATTTGTACTTTGTTTTTATTTCAGTGAGAGACTCACATCTGTAAGCTCCAGTATTGCATTAACTCATTGTACGGAGTTCATTATTGTAATTAGACTGCTTTTTAAGATTATTAGCGGATTCACTAATGTACTCTTAAAAAGCTTTATTTGGAAGGAAGTCAATATCCAAAGCCAATAGAACCGACGAGCTTGTGCCACACTCTCTGTTGCTGAAAATCATGTTATCAATTTTCATGTGACTGTTAATCAATTAGAGTGACAGAGAGATGATTTGAAGTCAATTTTCTGTTTATTGCTAAATTAGCATTTGATCACGTGCGCTTATTTTGGGTTTCAAAGAAGCTATGGTTTTCTTTGTCAAGAGACAGAACGGAGGTCAATGCTGGGAATAATCATTTGTGATTTCTAAAAATATTTGCATACTGAGATGCGGAGTCTGCAACTGTTAGTTACAGAGCTGAAATGGTAGATCTGTGTGTGTTTGCGTTGGGACAGCTAGCGAAGGAAAGCTGATCTGATAAGGTGTTGCACCTGATGCAAACATACCTAGTCAGCATATAACCCAGGACGTGAATCAAGGGTTAGGTGTTTAGTATATTATCCTCAAATGAACAGGGATCCAGTTTTTCAAACTGGGGAAGCGTGCTGTGAGATGTACCATCTTTGGGATATGAAGCCTTCTGTGGAATAGTAATCGTGCTGTGTTGTAACCAAATTGTTGGCTAGATATTAAGCGTGTCAATAGGACTTAAATAAAAGACTATAAAATGATACAGTGACTAGCACTGGACATGTGGTGGTGGTAGTGGTGGTGGCAGCAACTAATTTTTTATTGAGTACCTACTGTGTTCAATATGATGATAAGTGTTTTGGAAAATATACTCTGTCCGGAACTCCAGGAGTTGCTTTCTATTTGTTGCTGGTTGCTTTAGGAATTATCATCTCTATTTAACAGAGGAAGAAGCAGACATCTTTATTTAATTGGATAATAGTCTCTAGTTGTTCTAGAGTTACCATCTTTCAGAAGAAAGGCATAGAAGAATTAAGTGCCTTGTATATCATCAAAATTGAATTTTGTCCAACTCCAGAGACTGTGACTTTGACCCCAATGCTACACTTTCTGAATTGGAGTCAGAAAACCTCTTTTTGGGGCCTCCTCTTAAAAATTTATAAGCTGACTGGCCTTTGAGCCTCTGTTTCCTTCTTCATAGAACAAGGGGTTAAGCCAGACGAGCTCTAAGGGTCTTTGTAGCCCTAAATATTCAGATTCTAGAACTATCCAGAAGGGAGCAATTCCTCTTAAATGTAGAATATTATGCCAATATTCCAATTATAAATCAAATACTAGGGAATCTGGAATGCAGACATTATATTTCTCATAAGAACCTCAACTCCTTGTAATTGTGTATTTTCAATTACTCAGTGGTGTAATTGAATCACTAAAGTATGGCTCCTTAATTTATGTTGGATAGCAGGTGGACAAGTTTACTATCAGAAGTGTTGCACATTCTGACTTTTCTTCCTTTAAGATATGCTTCCAGTTGGAAAGCAGAATAAATTACTGAGGATTTGTCGATGATTCACAGTTATGGAGGGAACATTAAAGCTTTGGGATGACAGAATGTATTTTGTCCATATATTTGGACAAGTGAAGTTGAGTTTAAATTACTTATGATAATATTTAATGGTGGGCCAGTAAATGCACTGTTGTCTATTTCGTGAGTGTAATTAAATTGTGTAAGACAAGGCCTCACCGTGGCTCTTAGCTATTAAATCTCTGTGGCAACGTGAGGTGAGCCTGTCAGTGTTCTGTGGGGAATTACCAAGCTGAGGAGTAAAGAGGGAGGATTTGCTAGCTTCGGCCATCTATCACTTGCTCTATTTAGACTCTGGAATGCCCATCTCAGTGCAGTGTCTGGGGTGCACTTACAAGGTTTAAATAGAAATTAAACTGGAGTTGGGTCCATTGCTGAATGTAGCCATTTGCTTTCATAACCACAACTACAGGGAGAGAGAGAGAGAGAGAGAGAGAGAGAGAGAACCAAAAGGACAAACCCAAGCCAACAGCCCATGTGGAAAGACTTTCCTACCTTGAGGATCCCAGAGGGAATATCCCCCTCAGGGAGGGCAATTGGGATGAGTTTAGAACTCTTACTATGGACTCACTGGGAGAGAGAATTAGAAGAGCAGGCTGGACCCAAATAACCTTGGAGGGTCAGAATTGGGAGAAGCATTTACTCTGGTCCCTGAATTATTGGTATCGTTTATAGACTTTTAGTCCAACCTTGAGTTAATTGCATTGGCTCAGCAGGTATGGGAGTTATGGAGCATAGGTGCTACTGATTGTCCTATTGAAGGAGAATTTGGCAGCCACTACTGCACCCTGATTAGCCCCTATAATAGTTGGGCACCCTCTGAGTTACAGTAAGCTCTCTAGAAGTGACAAGGACATCCAGATTAAGTTCATAGAAGGGACTACTGGTAACCTGGAGCGAGAGAGTGATGTGCGGTGAGGCCATGGACATTCTGGGTTGTTTTTCTCTACAAGGTCATAGTGTTCTCTTGGTCATCCACTTATGTTTGGGTAGGTTGCTTACTACATAGAGGACTGGGTTTGAGAGGGAAGGAGGAGGGCTGAAATCCAGTCCCTTCTCAGCTTGCTAAGCTGTGTGTCCTGGTGAGTGACTGATTGAGCTGGGGGAAAGGAGTATCTTTGATTTTTAAAAAGCTGTCATTTAGGCTAGCAGTAGCTTGGATCATTCTAGACATTTAGGTCAACACAAAATTGTTCAGTACCTACTTTGTACCAGGCACCATGCACAGCTCTGGTAGGTATGAGATGAGCAAACCATGGCTTTTGCTTTTTAGTAGCTTTGTGGTCTAGTGGGGAAGGAGGTCAGGTAAATGGATAAAGGGGCTATCATGCAATGTATGCAGTGATAAAAGTACATACGCACAGCATGCCATCAATACAAAGAGGGAGGACACTTAGGCACCGTGGCAAGGTTGCGAAAGGTCCGTGCACAGATCCTGGTGCAATATGCATTCATGTGCGGGGGAAGCCTATGTGTTTTTCTGTTGTTTTTTGTTTTGTTTTCATTTTTGTTGTTAGGTCATTGTAAAATCTGTCAGTAATCAGAGACAAATGCAAATGTACAGCTAGGGATGCCCTGCTTTCTCTGCTGGTAATAGGGATAAAACTTAAAAATAAAATCCTAGTTGACTGCCATATTGCCAGGTTTTCACAAGCACATCTGTAAATAAATTGGAGTTGATAGTCCCCTGTGATCCTGAAAGATCATTTGGCTTTTCTTGGGTGCTGTCTATATAAACATTCTGAAATGACTCAGACGAAGGTGAACCTGGGAGCATAGCTAACTCAATCGTAATTAATGCCTCTAAGATATTCAGCTTTGGCTCTGATCGTTTTTCTCCAAAAAATAAAATTAAATCAATCTAGTAATAGTAATAGTAGTGAAATTTTATTGTGAGCATCTCAGAACATCTTATGAAGCAGCTTCTGTCATCAGGTGTGTATTCAAGATCAAAAAACGGAGACTCCAAGACACTGAGTAACATTACCAAGGCTGGTAAGGGCAGAACCAACAGGTTTTTCTGACTTCAGAGGCTGCATGCTTAATTGTTAAGCCATAGTGATGAGTCCAGAGTAGTAACTAGAACTGGTTAACAAGTCTCCTCAAATAATTTGTCCACGTGTTACGGTGGACACCGTATTTGATAACTTTTGTTATCAAAAAGTTTGATAACATTTGGGCTCCCATGGAACACTTGTAGATTCTTGGCAATGGATAGAGAACTAGAAGATAAGAGATAATAATAATAGCAAACACTTCCAGACTACTTATTATGTACTTGACATTATTCTAAATACTTTTTCCTTCCAAATTTGTTTTTGATCGATGTATAAAGAACACAATAAAGCGTGTAAAGCACTTTAATCTGAAATGCACAGCCCAATGGCTCTTTATATGTGTATACAATATTTCAAACCCTCCAGAAGCTTCCCTAGTGCCCTTTTCAAGTCAATTCCCTACCCAAGAGGTTACTGTTCTCAGAGGTTATGTCCATCACGATCAATTCGTTATGTCTGTTCTCGTACTTCATATAAATGGAATCGTACATTATTTATTCTTTCATGTCTATCTTCTTTTGCTCAACAAAATGCCTGTAAGATTTACCCATGTTGTTGCATGCATTAGTAATTCTTTATTTTTACTGTTGTATACAATTTTGTTTTATTAATTTACCACAATTTATTTAGTCCTTCTCCCACTGATGGGCTTTTTGAGTTCTTTCCAGTTTGGGGCTAATACAATATAAGTACTAGAAACATTTTTATACATGACTTTTGTGGACATACCTACTTAGTCCTCTTGGGTATAAACCTAGGAGCAGAGTTTCAAGGCCCTAGAGTAGGAACGTGTTTAACTCTAGTAGATATGACCAAGTAGTTTCCCAAGTGATTGAACCTATTTGCACTCTCACCAGCCATAGATGAGATTTCTAGTCACTCCACTTTTGTGGTAACACTTGGTATTGTCAGTCTTTTAAGTTTTAGCCATTCTGGTGGATGATATGGTAGTAGCTCTCTCTCTTTTTTTTCTTCTAAATGCCTTACAGTTAATCAACACAATAACCCATGGAGATAGGCGCTATCCTTATCCCCATTTCACAATGAGAAGACTGGGACACACAGTGGTTAAGTAACTTGCCTAAGGTCACGCAGCTAGTCAGTGGCAAAGCCAGCATTCGAACACAGGCGGTCTTGTTCCAGAGTCCACATTCTAAAACACTTTGTTCCCCAGTGGGGCACTATGAGAAGTAGAGAGATAGCTGTTCTCTGGGATTCTGCCATTTAAATCTCTATGAATAGTACCCTCAAACATTTTTGCCACAGCTCTTTACCAATAGTACAAATATTTACCTATTTTATTTAAAATACAAACCATTGTGGCCTCTTCCTAAACCATTGCATCTATGTAAATACCAATTACTTTCATCTTGGTAAATATTAAAAGTAAATACGTAACTCCTAAGGAAAAGTTGTCCGTAAGCTATGTAAAATCCCTCTGCATACCTGTCATAGTGGTACTGATGCTTTGAAAAGCAGTGATTTAAGGTACGCGTCGGTCTGCCTGCCCAAATCACCCAGCTCTCAGAAGTTTTTAAAAATTTTGTTGTTATCCATAATTGTGAAAACATTAATATTGAATAGAGATATAGACACTGCCTCAATAGTTTCAGCCAGTGTTTTCTCACAGGCTTCTTCTGTCCCAGATGCTATGCCTGGCTTTCTAGAACAGAGAGATAAGCAAGACCCAGTCATTGTCATGGAGATTATAACCTAATGGGGGAAGAGCGGGATAAATTCAGTATGACGCCAAGTTGCAGTAGCGGAAGTCAGAACACCTCACAGGCTACGGGGCTGCTCAGAGCTCTCCCTGCCACTGTCCTTAATCCAGCTGCTTCCCAACACGCCTTGGAGACAGCAGCTGATTTGTGCCACTTTTAGATGGGAGAGAAAAAGCCATTCTGTCTTCATCCTCAATCACTTCCTTTCAAAATATTTTTTCTTGCTCCTTTAAAAATGAATCTATTTTATTTATTTATTTATTTATTTATTTATTTATTTATTTATTTAGGGAAGGAAGAGGCAGGGGGAGGGGCAGTGGGAAAGGGAGAGAGAGAGAGTCCCAGGCTGGGAGCCTGACACAGGGCTTGAGCTCACAACCCTGAAGTCATGACCTGAGCCAAAATCAAGAGTCGGACACTTAACCAACTGAGTCACCCAAGTGCCCCGAATCTATTTCCTTTTTTGTCATCAAACAAGGTAAAGCAGTAAATAGCACTTAATAAATTAGTATGGTAGTATAATGAACCACTATATACCTGTTACCAGCTTCAACAGTTAGCAGTTCATGGCCAGTCTTATTTCTTTAATACCTTTATCCACTTCCTCCTACCACATTACTTTGAAGCAAATCCAAGATATTGTTTCTCCTGTAAACATTTTATCATGTATGTTTAAGGAAAAGCAATCATAATACCATTAGCACATCCAAAAGGTTAACAATAATTTTTATTATTATCAAATATACAGTCAGTGTTAAAACTTCCAGTTATTTGATAAATGTCTTATATTTGAACAATTTATTTGAGTAAGGACTTAAACAAGATCCACGTTGCTATGGGTCTTTTAAGCTTCATTGACTCTGTAGACCGTCCTCATCTCTTTTGTTTTACCACACAATTTATTTACTGAAGACCGATCACTTCCAATGTTTGAGTTCAGGGTAACAAAATGGAATGTGGATGTAAACGTTTCTTTTCTCTCCACCTTAAATATTTTGAAAGAAGAAGACCTTTGGACTGACTTCTGAGTTAGTCACTGAGAGCATAGTGAGGCTTCTCTATTTGTTTAGAAGTATATATTTTTGCATGTCCAGCGGATAGCTGCATAATTATTTATTGATGGTGTTAGCCTGTCTGTGGCTCTACTCACCCACGTGTTTAGGAAGATGAAGGCAAAATGGATCGCTCAGCATCCTCCGGCATCAGAGCCAGGAACTTTGCCATTTTGATATGAATGGTATTTGTGAGAGAAAATCAACCTGAAAGTAGCTTAAATGTAGCAGTAAATGAATATGAGTTGGAGTTAAGTATCCCATCAACCGGCTCCACACAGCCCCCCTCTCTGGCAGCCATCGGAAGCTACTTCTGCGGGGCTCTGCCTAGTCAGTTTCACACAGGGTAGCAGCAGGCCCCGGGAAGCACTGCTTCTGTATGTCTGTGCATGTGCCTTTTCCCCTCTGTCATCCACTGCAAGGCATTTTGGAATAGCTTCCTTCCTTCCTTCCTTCCTCCTTCCTTCCTTCCTTCTTCCTTCCTTCCTTCCTTCCTTCCTTCCTTCCTTCCTTCCTTCCCTCCTTCCTCCTTTCCTTTCCTTTCCTTTCCTTTCCTTTCCTTTCCTTTCCTTTCCTTTCCTTTCCTTTCCTTTCCTTTCCTTCCCTTTCCTTTCCTTTCCTTTCCTTTCCTTCTTTCCTTCTTTTCCTTTCCTTCCCTTCCCTCTCTCTCTCTCTTTCCTTCTTAAGCAGCATATAAAGCTAAATTGAATTTAATGCTAGTAAAAAAGATGGCTTATGCTGGAGATGAGGATGTGTTCTTTCAACTTTAAATGGAATAGCAAAAGCCTGAATGCAAGGTTTTATTTCCTGTGGGGCAGGGAAAGATTATTTCCCTCTGTGACACTTCTTCTCTGTACCACCTGGATTCACGCTTACGCTATTTTCTAATTAGAAAGTGCGTGTGTGTGTGTGTGTGTGTGTGTGTGTGTATGTGTACATCTATTTATTCCTTCTCTCTCCTTTACTATGAAAACAGTAAGTGCTATCCAAGTATTAGCTATTATGTGTCCAGCGATGTTTCAAGTACTTTGTGCATATTGACTCATTCGTTCCTCACAATAACTCTCTGAGGTTGGCATTCTAATTGTACTCATTCTTCAGATGAAGAAGCTGAGGCAGAGAGAAGTTACCTCCCGGACCCCACAGACAGTTGGTGGTGGAGCAGGGATGTCAACCCAGGAAGTCTGGCTCCTGTGCCTGTGTGTTTAATTACTGCTCTGTTCAGCCTCTTTGGAGGGTTTAGATAAATTCACTTTGGATCATATGCTCCTTCTGCGCTGTTACCGGGGCAACTTTACATAACAGCTATGTGACTTCAAGCAAATCCCTTTGAGATCTCTGCTCCAAGGTTTTTGTCATTAAAATGGAGATATACCTCATGGAAGGTGACAAGGATGTGTTTTGTGAGATCAAATAAGACGATATTAAATATCGAAGTGTGCTATCCCAGAGCAGATGTTCCATCCCTTTGATTTGGTTCCACCATATTTAGTTGAGCATGTGTTCTGTGCAAAGCACAGAGGATACAAGTATGGCCAGAAGAGACAAGATCTATGCCCTCTTGGAGCTTCCTGTCCAGTGGGAGAGGTGGACCAAATCAACAATGACCAATCTTGACCAGTGCTGAGAAAGGAATAAATGACTCCTAGCTTCCCTAGATATGCTGACTTTGAGCCTGACCGGTAGGAGAAACTCTGCAAATCCTTGTTCGATTAGATGGGCTACTTCAGTGGCTGAAGACTGTCATCAAATGTGGCTTAAAAATGCCAAGGTCAGATGACAGTGTGAGCCGAAAGGGTGGAGGGCTGGCTCCGAGGAGCTGCATGAAGCTAACGCCAGTCAGAAAGAGTAGTAGGGTGGTGGTCAGCTGGGAGCTGCCCCCCGCCATCCCCAGAAGCTGGGTGAGCTTTGCAGACACATGACAGAGTGGAAAGACAAGAGCCATCCTCAGCTGGGGGTCCCCATGTGAGCTCTGCCTCTGCTACCAGCCTGCTCTGGGACCACGGGCAAGGTTTTTAGCCTTTAAAGTTTTTTTAGCCTTTAGCCCCTGTCTCTCATTTGTAAGAATGGAGCTGGTAATATGTACTTTGCAGAGTTCTGTGATTGTCATGTCAAAAGCTTACCAGAAAATGCTGAAAGGTTGTTAGTATCTGGTGCATTGCAATTGCTTAGTGAATGTTAGTTTTCATTCATATTGTTATTTATTATTATTATAACTTTGTTATTGCAAGAAGCCATTAGATTGCTTCTGTGTCAATGTTAATTTCCTTTCCTTTTGGATGCCTCAGAAAGTGTCATAGAATCGTGGCATGGTGGAAAGACTCTTGTTTGATTGACAGGAAGGATCTTGACTTGGGGCTTATTCTACCACTCTTGGCTTGGTGATTTTTGAACAGCCATCTCCTCTCTCTGAGCTTTAGTTTCCTCACAGGCAACATCCGAGTTGGGCTGGAGGAATTCCAACATCATTTTTCATACGGGGATTCTAGGCTGGTCTTCTGAGATTGCACATCTGACCATTGGAGACCCTCAGAAGGGTGGGTTTCCAAGGGACCTATCACATGTGGTGGTTCCCAGCTGGGGGTGATTTTGACAGCCCCCCCACCTAGGGACATTTGGCCACGTCTAAAGACATTTTTAATTGACATACCTGGGGGGGGGTGCAACCAGCAACTGGCCTCTAGTGGTCAGAGGCCAGTGATTTTACTAAGCATCTAACCACGTGTAGGACAGACTTCTGCCACAAAGTATGATCTGGCCCAAGTGTTAACAGTACTGAGGTTGAGAAATCTTTGCTCAGTGCTTACCTTGTGTTTGCAGAACATGGGGGCTGAGCCACAATTGTACATGCAAGGGCACCCCCATCCACAGTTATTTTACCAGGCGTCTCGGTTATCCGAAGGGGCTGCATACAAACTGTGTTATTTAGGAGCCCTTTCTTGCTATTTTCTTCTGTCTTTTCGTGATAGGCAGCTGGGAGCAGAAATGAGGTGTCATAGGACATAAGAAATGGAATCAAGAACACCTTAAAGTGGAGAGCATGAAGCAGCTTCTGTGTAAAGGGGCCACAATGGGACTAGAAATGGATCACCGTCTAACTTGCTAAGGGACTGATGAGCAATGAGTGATTAGATTCTCCTGGGAATCCCTTTGTGCCATTAATCCAATCACTTACTGTGCATGAAATACCTGTTGCCTTCCAGGTTCTGTGCTATTCCTGGGGGTAGAGCAAAACAGAGTTATTTCCTTAATATGAAATTGCCCTCCCCTTTTTCATCTCCCAGGCAAGTTCCAGCTCACAGCAGCTTCCCTTCTGTATCTCTCCTGGTGAGCTAGGTGTCCTCCTCCCCCTTCCTATTGGGCCCTGCACTTGCCTTCTTGGGTCATCTGTTTATCTGGCTGCTTCCCTGCAAGGGTCAGGTGTTATTCTTCTCTGTATCCTGAACATCTTGCCTCGTGCCCGGCACCGAGCAGGCACTCAACAATGTTGGTGCAAGAATGAGGGAGAGAGCAAATGAATGAATGAGATAAGGCTTTGAAGGCCAGCCTTCATGCAGTTTTCAAGACTTCTCCCTTTCACCCTCATCCCTTCCGGTGTGTGCTCTGTAAATTGGACAGGGAGAAGAGGAGGACAGCTTTCTGACTGAGGTCTCATGTGGGTGCAGAGAGGTGACTGTCGCTCAAGGAAAGGGAGACTAATGGGTTCTGAGGCCAATTTTAACACAAGCGGGAATTGTGCATCAGCTGGTGTTTTGGGTCAGCAGCATGAAGGTGATCAAGGGAAATAACAGGACTGGTAACTGCTCTATTATGGAGAAATATTAATGATCTTCATAAAAATGGTATATGACCCAAAAGGTATTATTTTTAGTGGATGTCTTCGAGTTGTGTAAATTAATAAGGAGCAGCTTGGGTAGTGGAACTCATTAACTTCTCAAATCTAACTTATTTACACTGAATGTAAACCTTTCTCAGATTTGTGGCATCAGCCATTATGAATGATGTTTCCCAGTGTGAACTGTATTTTCTGGTAGAGACTGTATTTTTAAGTCTTTGGGGATGGGGGTGGGGAGGGGGTTTTCAGATACATTAGATAACCTTTGTGTGGGTGACTTCACCTTCTGGTACCTACAATTGCCACTGAAACAGGAAGTTCTGACCCAGCACAGACATTTGCAACCCATCAAACAGTGACCATGTTTGCGAAACATTATTATGTAGCAGTTAATTCAGTTCTTTTACAATCGCTTAGGTTGGTCAATGGTCTGTTGTCCCTGTCAATAGGTTATTAGGGTTAATTTATGGTACAGCCCCCCTCTTTCACAAGCAAAGGCACCGTATCTGCGTGGTAGGTGGTTGACTATTGAATGGGGGGGGGTGTCTCTGATATTGGTTTTTCTGTAAAGCCCCTTTCAGACCAACACACCTCCTTTGTTCAGGGAGCCCTCGGCAACATGTGTTTCCCCAGCAATTATTTAATATGGGATGTTTCTCACAGGTCTTCAGTTGGACGACCTTATTCACAGACTTTTTCTTTTTGTTTTTGGCAATGGCATTGAAATGTTCTCTTTCATATTATTATTTGTCTTGTGGTCTAATAGACATTTTGGAGTCTTGGCTTTAAATAAATAATAAGCATGAAACAACTCTACTGGAGTGGTTCTCAGACATTATCATTTCCATCCCCCTACTTACCTCTACTAACCGCTGTGTCATCTGCTTTGCAAAGGAGAATGGAGAGGGGAATTGAATCTATTGGTTGTTTCTAATACAGTACCGCCTTTGCCCCCTGCTCTAAGGTAGGCGTTATCATCCCAGTTATTCAGATGGGGAAATCGAAGTTCCAAGACAGTAGGTAATGAATGCAAGAGCACAGAGCCTGTCAGTGGAGAACTGGGATTTCCAGCCCCATCAAATACCCTCTGTAAGGGGAAGGAGAAGACCAGGGAAAGTTAAGGCAAAGGACTTAAGAACTGGAAAATGGGAGAACACTGGACATGGAATGCAGAAAATAAGTTGAAGGATTCAATTATGTTTCACCATTTCCACCAGTGGGGATCTTGGAAGTCCACTGATCTGATCCAGCAAAACTCTCAGAACTTGCTCAGAGTGTCTCTCCATAGATCATGAATCAGGGCTTGGAAGGTTTCAAGCTCTGGTCAGTAAAGTAACCACCACCCTATGTCTTGGAATTTATCATCTTGATGCTGCTTGAATTTTTACCTCCCTTTATAGGAAGTGGAGGGACAGAGTAGCAAATAATTAATATTAATAGCTAACATTTATTGAGAGCTTTTTGTGTAACATGTAAGCATCTAATCTAATGCTTTCCAAACTACTTGTGGGGAAGGCTCCCCTTCTTTTTTTTCCCTTAGAAAGTTGCAGTCTGTCATGGTCTATTGTCCTATTAAAATATGATAAAATTAATCAATAGAAAAATGAAATTTTAAAATACCATAGAAAATACAAGCCCGTTTTCTTATTATCGGAGTTGGTGGACATAAAAGTTATTCCCTCTGAGATGTTCAGTTTCACATTTATCTGAGCATGGACTGGTGACAACATACAGGACACTGACCATGTGGTCTGTGGACCACACTTTGAGTAGCCCTTCTCTAAGCAACTCATATGCAGTAATTCTTGGTAGGATTATTTTCCCCATATTGCAGGAGAATGGACAGAGGCACAAGGATTAACTTCCCAAGGCCACAGAGCTAGTGAGATGAAGAACTGACATCGGAAGGTAGGCAGCTGTTTCCAGAACCTTCCCTATTAACCTCTTCACATTCTGCTTTGACTCATAGTGCGTGGGGTTTGAGCATAGGATGGGACGGACTCCAGGCAAGTCCTGACTAGGTCATTTAGCACCTGTATGACATTAGGATTAAGTGACATCTCAAAGGCTCATAGATGGCCTCTGGCATGGCGTGGGTGTCCAACAAATAGAAGCCATTCATTTTGACAAGGACAAAATTCCAAGTGGCACTTTGATAATGATTTAGGGTGTATTATTACATTTGGGGCAGTTAATATTCCACATGCCGATGCATCTCAACTGTCATGTTTGTCAGAAAACACTTTGTCAATGGCTTTTTTATTCCATGAAAGAAATTAAGTTTAACTTTATCATTTTAATATCTCTGCCCATTTATTTCTAAACCCTGTGGCAGAAATGGCCAGCTATAAAACTCATCAGGAGAATAGATTTTGTTTGCCTGGGGAGCCAGGAAAAAGATGTGGGAGCTGATGCCTGGTTGTTTGTTTGTTTTTCCAATGATTAACTGTGGGTCCTTGACTAAACTAATTTTTTCAAGGCGCAGTCTTTTCATCTCTAAAATGGGGATGATAATAATATGAACTAATGTCATTTTGTGATGCTCTGAGGATTTTGTGTATCAGTACATACACTGTACTTGGCACAGTGCTTTGTGGATAATAAGCACTTGGCAAATATTAGTCATTGCTGGTGCTGATTTGTCTGAAAAGGGTGAGATTCTGAGATATCACCTGCTTCTCATATGTGGCCTTTAACCAGAAAGTTTGCCAAAAATAATGCTAATATTAATGGTTAATTAGAACAGTTTTTTCTTTAGCACCTATATATGCTGGACCCAGGGCTAGTCATTTCCACACACGTTTTTCATGGAATTCTCTCTGACCGGTAATGAACTCTCAGGGTGGTCAGGTTACTTGCTCAGTGTCCCAGTAGGATTGTATAGAGGCCCCCCAAGTTGAACCAAGATTTACCTGGCTCACCCCTCCCTGTTTTCCAGTTAATTCTACCCAGAAACAAACTAAATAATTAGGTAGCATTTACTTTGTTCTGTGGTTTGGGCCCTATTCCAAGTCCTTTGCGTGAATCATCTCATTTTCTCCTCACAGGATCCTATGAGATAAGTACCAGCATTATCCTTATTTTTATAGATGAAGAAACAGAGTCAAGGGAAATCGGGGGCTCAGGCAGTGAGAATGGGGCCACGCTTTGAACACAGGGAGTCTGGTTCTGGAGCCCACACTTGGCTCTAAACGGGGGAGGAACAAACACACGTGCACATCGGCCGGGGGCGGGTGTGCATTACCCTGTTTCTGCCGTTAAATGTTTTCGCTTCTCTGTAAGATAAGAGCGTTGCATTAGGGCTTCTTTAAAAGTCCTTTCCGCCACTAAAAGCCTATGACTCTGCAAGTAGGAGGAAAAAATACAGCTTCCCTTGTGTGTCTCCACTATGTTACTGCCCCGTTAGAAAATGACCATCACATGAATGGCTTAATGTATATTTAGGCCCTATTTATACAATCCTGGGAAAAGAAGTCAGGACGGAGGCCCAACAGAGCAGTTGAAAACACGTTATCAGCTCCTTACTTGGGATTTAGTCCTGGAGTGCTGGTTCTCTTCCCAAACACATACAGCTGCATTGTGCACCGAGAGATTTCTCAGGTTGCATTTCCTATCCCACAGCTTTCCTTTACACTCGGCTCCTTCGAGAAACTGCAGATGATTGCCTGTTGTGCAAAGTGGACACTCCATGACCCACAGTGGAGGATGGATGATTTTTTGGTGGAAGTGTATGTCTAAAGATTTGCCAATTTTCCCCATGGAGTCTTTGAATGTGCCATTGGTAGTGGCTTGTTTCTTGGTCAAAAGAATTAAAAAAAAAAAAATAGTGTGGCTTTTTTTTTTTTAAACTCTGAGCTTTCCACACTTACCTTGAGCTATTTATTGATTTATTTATGTATTTATTTATTTAGTGTGGGAGCAGGGGGAGGGGCAGAGGGAGAGGGAGAATCTTAAGCAGGCTTCATGCTCAGTGCAAGGCCCAGCTGGGGGGGCTCGATCTCACAACCCTGAGATCATGACCTGAGCTGAAATCAAAGGTTAGACACTTAACTGATTGAGCTACCTAGGGACCCCTTAAGTAACTTATTTAAAAGGGGGTTTTGTCTCTCACTTAAACTCAACAAGAGAAAGGGTTGATAGTCATGGACCCTCTTTATTTACAGGCAGGAAGCTGAAGATCAGAGAGGTGGCTTGGTGAGCTCAAGAAGCTCTGGATAATGGATAAATTTTACCAAGGATTCCATCTACCTCTGAACCTCGGCAGTGAATTTTGTGTGTACAAACATTTTTCAGAAGGGAAGTTTTATGGGAGGCCTCAGACATTCGTGGGCCCACAGACATAACAATGAGTGACACAGTCAGGTGGAGGGCAATTGGGACAGGTGCGGAGTGTGGCCAACTGGACACCACATGCCCCACTGTAAGGAAAAGTTGCCACTCAGAGTCAGCCAATTGTTACCACGGGGAATGCTTGCCCGCTCCTGTCAGATCTCTGAACTTCTCAAGAGAAGCGCATTTGTTTTGGATTTATGTAAAATATTTCAATGTTATATTGTCAACGCACTTAGGGGTTTTTAATGTAACACAGACCAAACACAACATGATGTCAGGTTAGATATCAACCATGGGCCACCCATGTGCAAACACAGATCTATAACTCTCATCAGATTCTTGAAAGAGACCGTGATTCAGAAAACATGGGGAAACCTCAACTTTGCTAATGACAGGTAATGCATCAAAACACAAGTATTATCCTGCTTTTTTCCCAACTGAATTATGTGATGATTTTAAAAAATCACCTAAACCTGGAGTTATATTTAAGTCAGTTGAGAGCAGCTCCTTCTTTAGCGAACTTAAATCTATTTATGACAATGTCACTCATACCATTTCTGTCTGTCCGCTGTCTGGAAGCCTTGCAGAATCCTATACCCCCCCCCCGTGTTAATATCCATATCTTCTTTCCTGGTGGCAAATACCCATCTGTGAGGGTGAGGCATTGGACAGAGGTGACCGGCAGCTCTAAATAAGTATTAGAGGCATGTCAAACTCAGTTAAAGAAGAGAGATTAGAAAGGGAGCCTGGGGAGAGGGAGCAGATCTGTGATTCCTGGGGAGGGAGGAGAGAATATTCCTTCAAGAAAGATGGGAGAAATGAATGTGAATTGAGAGAAACTGGAGATTTTATCACTGCAGATAAATCTCAACGGTGCTCTCCAAATCCAGGGCCTTCGCTATGACATAAAGATGATGGTGTGTAGTCAAGTGCATTGAAACTCCCACAGAAATTTATTTGAAGTTCAGTGTTAATAAAATACACAGATGCATCTCTCTGTTTCTCTTTTCCTCATGCTCCCCCTCCCCGTTTGTTAATATATCCCATGTAGCACCAAAGGAGTTCCTTCTTTCAGCAAAGGCATTGCAGCACTCGCTGTTCTGAGCGTACCATCCTTAAGAGTGACCAGGCATGATGAGTGTTATGGGACTTGGGATCATTCGGCTTTAGTCTTTAGGAAAGGAAATCCAAGTTTAGGGACAGGGCCATTTTATATTGCAACTTTTTTTTTTTTTTTTAAAGATTTTATTTATTTATTCAACAGAGATAGAGACAGCCAGCGAGAGAGGGAACACAAGCAGGGGGAGTGGGAGAGGAAGAAGCAGGCTCACAGCAGAGGAGCCTGACGTGGGACTCGATCCCATAACGCCGGGATCACGCCCTGAGCCGAAGGCAGACGCTCAACCGCCGTGCCACCCAGGCGCCCCTATATTGCAACTTTGTAACAGGGTCTGTTTTCAACTCACTTGTCAAAAGTACTTTATGTATCAGTCTTAAAAGTACTAAGTAACTTGTCATTATTTCTATAACAGTGGGAGATAATTAAATCCTACATGCTTTAAGGAATCAAGCCAGGGTCAGAGCTGTTTTGCATACAGCATGCACAGATTAGGTGAAAGTAGCCTGTTTAAACTGTCACTTGATATTATATTAGCTGTTAGATAAATGGTACAGAACTGCGGAGCACAGCAGATATTTGGCAGTGCCTCTCTATCCTTGCATCGTGCTGTGGCATGATCTAGTACTGGCTTATTTAGGGATAACTTGATACACTCAGACAATGGGAGAGCTTGACCACTGGCTGGTCTGTTTAAATTGCCATTAAACACCATAACGCTTAATGCTTTTCATTTCCAGGGAACCCTTGAAGTCAATCTCTGAGAAGAAGCTGGGCAGGATGAAGTGGATCTAAATTGCTGCCCATCAGAATTTGGGGACTGTCATGCTGGGTTGTGGGCAGCATTGTGACAAGGCTGTTGAGAAAAGGCAAAACCAGAAATTGAGTTAAGTAGGAGGATGTGGGTGGGCAGTGAAGGTGGAGGCAGGAGCTGCTGCTTGTGAACTAAGCCAGGGCAGAGCTGGCCCTTGATGCAGTGGGAAGATCACAGTCTAGGGCATCAGGCATGCCTGGATTGGGAAGCCGGTTCCGTCATTTACCCACTGTGTGCCTGGATTTAGCCTCTCAAGCGTAGTATCTACAGTCTGTAAAGTGGGCTTATGCAAGGCACCTGGGTCTGGGCTTGACAGGTAGAGCACGCTTTGTACATGTCCTGGCAGGAGCAGGAGTCTGACCCCGAACACAGTAAGGTGTCCAATAGTGAGATAAATTTGAATACTGATCCAAACACAAGGGACATTTGTCATTTCTTATTCTAGTCTGCTCAGTAGGTGTGGGTGGCCTGTGGCCCGTAGATGTTGATTATACTCAGAGAGAAAGCAGAAATAAGTGAATTATGCCACAGTTTACAACAGGGGCATCCCAGGATAGCATTTAAGCTCCAAACTGCCACTTAAGTTGGCTATACTTTGGAATGCACTAAGAGAACCTTAGATTGCATCTGTTTTGAAGGTTTGTAACAAAACTGCCTCAGCCATCTACTGTCAGAGAGGCCGTCTGCTCTGACCACCCCGCATGGTTTATTTTTACTTTTCTTATGCCACTTAACATTCTACCCTATGTTACCATGTTTGGGGAGTTTTTAATTTCCCCTAGACCCAATCTCTATGTGATCTAGATTTGATACATTTAGAGACCCCAGTACAATCCCCAGCTCTAACAGGAACCCAACAAATGTTTGTTGAATGAATGAACAGTTTGCTAAAAGGTTGTAGGATAATTTTATTGACCTGTCTTAGTTTCTCTTGGCCAGCGATTATCTATCTCTACTTTAAATGTCCATAGGAGATAGGAATTAAGTCAGTGGCCCCAAGGGTATATATTTCTAGTGATATCAACTCCCGTCTCCTTGAGGTATCATGGTTAGAAAATTCTGGAGTCCAGAGACAAGTGCCCTGAACATTAGAGCAGGCAGCCCTATGTGCAACACCAAAGGGCACTGGTCTCCATCTTTCCCACCTGATTGACAAAGGTCTTAACCGAGCTTACCTGTTCATTTCTAAACCTGTTACTTCTTTGTTAATTTAGATTTTAGAAGCTAAGAAGAAGGGACCCTTGGCTAAGCCACAGCAGAATGATCAATTGAGCTATGACCCACTCCTACTTCCTGGGGTCCCAGAGCTCTGTCTACTTTCTAATCTGAGCAACAGGTGATGCAAAGTTGGAATGAAATGTCCAGTGCCCTCTCAGGGAGGAATTCAGTGCTCCCTCCCCTCCCGAGACAGTCACTAACCCTCGCCACTATAACAACAGATGCCGGATTTACCACAGAGTGCCTACCACGAGCCAAACACTTTCTAGGTGCTTGGAATATGTCCGTGAACAAATAGGTGGAAAATCTTGGCCTGGTGGCATTTACGCTCCAATGGGCAGGAAAGGGGGCTGACAAGATGAACACAATAAGTAAACGAGAGATGTGTTGGGAGGCAGAAGAGAGCAGGGTGAGGGGGAGACATAAAGGGAGGGACAGACAGAGAGAGACAGTGGGAGATAGAGGGGATGGGGGAGATATTCACATACACACTGAGAGATGGACAGCCAAAGACGAGACAGAAAGAGGAAAGAAAAATTGTGAGGGACAGCGAGAAGATGGATGGAAAGATTGAGACACAGAGAGGCAGACAGAAAGATAGAGAGCAGGGAGGGATCTGCTCATGCCAAGAGCAGTGGCTCCCCCTCTTCTGCCCTCCCCAGCCCCCCTGCTCCTCAGTCTTCCAGCCTTTCCCCTATAGCCCTGCCCTCTCCTCCAGGCCCTTCTCACACTACTGCCTCTGCTGAAGCTTTGCACAGACCACAGTCCTGCCTGGAAGTCATTGGTCCCTCCCTGGTGCCCTCAGGATATGACCGCAACTGCCCAGAGCCCTGGCCACTCCTACCTCCCCTGTCTCAACTCTTGTCATCACTCAGCTCAGTCCTCATTGCACTAAGTAGTCTTTCCTAGAGACGGAGCTTTTGTGTCAACCCTGAAGAGGCTTCTGGGACCACCCCACCCCAGTCTGGGCTGGGGCCCACTTTAATGGCTCCCACCAACACGTCTCAATTCTTGGCGAGTGGAGACACGGAATACTAATACCAGAGCCAGCTAACACACAGACCTTACTAAAGATCAGGCTGTTGCTGGCACTGTCCTGCATTAGCTCCTCGAATCCTCCAACAGCCCTTTAAAGTTGGTACTATTATTACCTTCACTTTAGAGATAATGAAGCTTTGGCCCAGAGTAGTGTAGGAACTTGCCCTAGGCAACCCAGCTTGCAAATAGCAGAGAGCCTATTCTTCTAACCGAAATGAATGAATATGCACGCCCTGTGCTTTTTCCTAACATTAGATTCCTCACGGTCTTCATGATGTTTCCACGCCTGCCCTTTCTTCTCTCCCTCCCCCACTGCAGAAAATACGTATTCCTGGACTGTGAGCTACTGGAAGACGGGAGAGGTGTGTGTGCAGCATAGCTTTGCACCTGGCCCGTCAGCTCTGACTGTATCACTGAGGAAGGCAGCCATGTATTCCTGTAACCACACAGGAGAGGGGCTTGTGCGTGACCTGTGAGCTTCTGAGCCATGGCTCTGGAAGATCTGTGTGCCACTGTGCAGGGTCAGCCTGTCTGAGGTGGCACAGGTCGCTGGAGGAGGGATGTTCCTGCCCAGCCAGTGGACTCTCGTGTGCCTGAAAGGGGAAAGGGAGACCAATCAGGGCCAAGAAGCCTGCCTTCAAACCCATACTTTCAGGTGCTCTTTGGGGGCTCAGATGCCTAGAGGACCATGCAGGTCTTTGCCAAGAAGTTTGGGGACTTGACTGGAACTGTTAGACCAATCAGAGAGGGAATGACGAATGGTGACCAGGGCATACTGGCCTGAGCAGAGAGCCATGAGGCTATGCTTGACCTCTTGTGTGCATCTTTGGTGGCGTTTTCCTAGGGATTCTTGAAAGAATAGAGAGTTTCGGAAAAACATGGAAAAGAACACAGGCTATTACTACACCGAGCACTGATGTTTCCCTGGGGAGAAAAATGGATGTCTGGATGGATGCCTGCTCCATGGGGGTTTCACAGAGATAAGGGGTGCTGGGGAAGAGAAAGAGGTGCTGTGCACCTGCTCTGTCCACCCTTCCCTTTCCCGTCTCTGCTCTCAGCACCCTTTCCCCCACCCCCCTAGGACAGGGCAGCTGTGAAATCCCAGCCTCTCCCCTGCACATCCTGATATTTCCAGAAAGACAAGAGAGCCCATCTCCTTACAAGCTTGGGATGCCTTTCTGTAGTAGCCACTTGCCTTAAACCTGTGAAGTATTGTCTTGTGGGGGGAGGGGGGGAGTAGAGAACATTGAATGCAGAGGAAAACATAAAATAAATGAGAGCTTCTAAGACAGTCCGCATTGATATTATACTTATAAAACCTAAAAGCCCCTGCTGACTGTGGAAAATTAATGATAGGTACAGTCGATATTAATTGTCCCTCCAAAAAGCAGAGGGGAAAAAGCCTCCAAAATGAGGATCAATATAATCCCCCTGCCAGCACGTATTGAGCCTTTCTTCCAAAAATAAATATATATTTTTTAAACCATTGACAGGATTATTTAGGAAAGCATTTACTTAGTCTTGCTAATGGAAAACCGTGATAATGATCTTTGAACAATAGGTTTTAGAAACATCAGCTCTTGGGTGGTAGACTAGCATCCCACCCAGTCAGTGCTGCAGCTTGTCTTTGAAAGGGGAGAAGCCAGGGCTTAGGGATGGAAGGGGTTTGGACACCCGATCTTCGAGAGTTGTGTGTTTTTTCTCCTCTCCCATGAATTATTAAGTGCACATCCAGCAGTGCAAGGGAGGAAAAAGCCGATGATTTCCCTTTGAGTTTGCTGATGAGCCGATTGCTTGGCTTGGGGAGGACGCCGTGTGTTTCTAGTTTCTATATCCATCCGTAGAAATGGAGCACGATCCTTACGGCATCTCAAGTGAATGATTTTTCAATTAGCCTGTAGTTCCTTTGTGATATTCCCTTTACAGTCCTATGTGGGTGATGTAGAGCAAAGGTTTAAGAGGTTTTGGACAATTTATGTGGTTTAGAGAGGCCGTTTGTCAGGAAACAATATCTGCAACAACTTTTATGTTCAATTGGAGTCCCAGGTCTTTTGCTTATTTTTATAGCACTGTTTTCTGAGGTGTTAAAGCAAACTTAAAGGCCATGTTTAAATGGTGTTGTTGGTGTTGGTAAGGTGTGTCTGGAAGGGACTGGGTGGGCGGAGAAACCATTCCCCCAAATACACAGAGACAATGGATGTTGGTGTAACTGGAGGGCCATTTGTTGACTTTCATCAAAATAGCTTGAAATGTGAACATGAACATTGTTCAGCTGAAAACTTCACCTCTGAGGCAGTAGACGAGTGTGGGTGTGGGAAAGAATGGATTTTAGATTCAGCCAGATCTGGGAGATGTGGGAATGCTAATTAGAGAGTGTGTTACTTGTCCTCATCACATCTCGGTGTTCTGGTAATCTGGGACCGGTATGGAGAGTAAATGTAATAACATAAGAAAGTGTTTAGGCAGAGCCTGGCACAAAGTAAGTCCTCAACAAAAATGATTTCTATTATTGTCTCTGCTGCTGTTGGTAGGAATCTACCTTAAAACATGTACAAAGGTATGTGTACAAAGTTATGGACATATACAAAGATTTCATTGGAAAGATGTTCCTCACAGTGTCTAGAACCGTGTAAAATTAGATTGACTAAATAGATTATGGAAAATAAATACAATGCCTAGTGTCTTATTTGGCTATTAAGAACCAGGTGATTATTGATTGATTGAACATGAGTCACAATAAATTAAGTGAAACATTAGGCTACAAAATAGTAGCCTACTGTTTGTCAAACAGTACAAGCGTAACTATATACTCATGTACCAAAAAAGTGTATCTAGGTATCCCTGGATAGTGGAATATATTTTTTAATGTTTTAATTCATTTTATTTTTATTTTTTGCTTATCTAAATTTTTTACAATGTCACATGCTATTCTTGATTAAAGTCTACCTTTGATTGGAAAAAAGAAAACCTTACGATGAATTGAGAGTCCCAGTTGGGGAATATCCTGTAATGGTTAAAAAAAAAAAAAAGCAAGAGTATCAGTATGGCTTTATCAGAGATTTTGAGATGTGAACTAGGGCATGCTGGAGGTTGTGTCATTCCATCAGAAAACATAAGCAAGGAATAAAAGATCAGGACCATTTGAAAATGAGATCATGAAGAATGAGAACTATACAGTCGCTTGGCCATAGATTTTTTTTTTTTTTTAATGGAAGACTTACTGACATTTGAAAGATGGAGGCCTGTGCCACGGAGGGTGATTGGCATTTATGGGCAGTACACGGCGTGATTTGCCCCCCTCCCCTGCCCTCCCCCCACATCCAAACCCTCACCCATCCACCCTCTGGATTAAATTGGATAAGCTATAAAACTTTCTAAAATTGCTATGTGCAGAAAGACCAGTTGTCTTTTTCAAAATATGACTTATCTGGATGGAGATTTTGAAAAAGTAACTCGTGACATTTTAAACACTTTTACGGACTCTTGTTAAAAAAAAAAGAAAAAAAAAGAAAGGAAAAGGAAAATTGTACCTGTTCAGAGAGAAAAAAAAATGAGAACTGAGAATAGTTTCATATTGAGTCTTTATTGAAATAGTTGGGTCTAAATCCCAACGGATTTTGTCAAAATTGAAATAATGTTTGGAAGGAGCACATGATTGCTATAAATATCTATTTATATTCGTACCTCAGGAGTGGGCTAGAACCTTAATTTTCTTCATAAATGGAAAATTACTGCGGTTTATCATTTTGTGATGCTACAGCTTGACCCCAAGAGTTCTAGAATTTTCAGGGGCTTCCAGCTGAACATGTATTTTAGAGATGAGGTACATATGTGATCACATATAAGATTGCACCCAAAATGCTTGTGAACCCTCCTTTTGTTTCTCCAAAGGGTTAACACACATTTATGACTATTTTATCCTTTTAATTTCAGGTGTGTTCAAGGGAAAAATAGTATTTGTTTCGACACCATCATACTCTCAGATCTGTCCACAGAAACATTCTCTGCCTGTTGAGTACTTAATTCCAGGAGTAACCAGTTTTCTTCTGGGATCCCATTCATCTCTAACACAACCTACAAACTGAACGTCATCGAGTGTGCTGAATGCTATTATAAATGATGACATCATTGCCAGTAAAACTTTCTAAAAACTATTTTACTAGCAAGACTGATCTAAGTGAAAGTTTAGAGAAATTTTATTTACTTCCCTGAAATGCCCATTTCTGCCTTCATTCCTTTCTTTGTGTGTGTCCTCTCTCTCTCTCTTTCTCTCTCTAACCCCCTCTCCTTCCCTCCATTCTTCTCCCACTTCCTTGGTATGCTTGCTGTCTCTGCTTATTTGTATTGTCTTCCTTTTGTTCTCTTGGCGTATACCATTTTTATGTGCAAAACCATCCCTGCTCTCCTCCAATTCCCTCTCGTGCCATGGAGGTCTTAGCTTTCCCGGTAAGATTTATCCCCATTGTGGATTTCCTTAGAGCCCTTTTAGTTACCAAGAATTATATTATTATATTATTATAATTTCATGCATCCTGTTGGGAGATAGAAATGTCTTAATATTTTATGGCATACCGTAGAGGTCGCAACTGGCTACCCAGTTGTTTCTTTGATACAAATGCTATTTAATTTTTTTTAATTGGTTGCCAGGGCTTTAAGGTTTTACATGAAAATTTGGATTTTTTTTTTTAAAGAGATCAAAAGATTTCGGCACCCTGGGCACTTTACCAGGTGGTCATAATGAGCTGAAGTGGAGCGGTGGCTCCCCACGACCTCCAATACATCGCAGTCCTTCCCCCACCCTTTGGGGTCTTCACTGGTCCATGTTACTGGCCTGATCTCTGTGGTCATTTGACTTTGCCACCTCTGTTCTCCTCCCTTCTGCTCCCACAGCTTCCTCTCCTAGAAGGAATCCCCCTTTTCCCTCCATGAGAAGAAGTGAGAACGATGGGATTTCCAGTTACAATGGCTGGACCAATAAGAGGGGATGCCTTTGGTTATCCCTTAGCTGACTCTTTGACTTGTATCTAAAGCTGGACCCAAGACAAAGAATGTTGATAAAAGAACTCCGTGAACGTCATTCGAGGTCCCTGATACCTAAGTCAATCAACCATTTAGCTATATTGGTATAATTCATTCTCTGGTATGTGTGAAGTGTGTTAAGCATTTTTTTTAAAGATTTTATTTATTTATTTGACAGAGATAGAGACAGCCAGAGAGAGAGGGAACACAAGCAGGGGGAGTGGGAGAGGAAGAAGCAGGCTCCCAGTGGAGGAGCCTGATGTGGGGCTCGATCCCAGAACACCGGGATCACACCCTGAGCTGAAGGCAGATGCTTAACAACTGAGCCACCCAGGTGCCCCAAGCATTTTTCTTTTTTGAGCTTACGTTTATTTTGTCATAATTTGAACAGGTAGCCAATGTTGAAAGAACCTAAAGATTTGGTTGGTGCATGTCTAGTTTCCAATAATACACACATATTCATGGTTCCCCTGATTTTGGAAAGGGTCTTTTATGGGGTCCTGAATTTTCCTTCCCCCCACAAATGGTTGCTGACTTTTCCCTGGTATTGGCCCTTCTGGCTGTGCTGATCTCTCTGACTACGCCCAGTGCCTGGTCTTCAGTAGATGTTTGTTAAATGAATGAACAGTTTTAGTTACTCTTGTGAAACTGACACACAGAGAGGAGAAACAACCTGCTTTTGATCACACGTGAAGTCACTGAGAAAAAGGGGGTTACATTTGGCTGCTTAGTTCAAACATTTGTTTAAGTGAAAACATCCTGCCTTCTTCCCATTTCTTCCTGATTCCCATCACACTACAACTCTAACCCAGCTTTTCAGTAAACGCTCAACTTTCACTTACTGTGGGCCCTCGAAATGGTCCTAAGTATTGGTGATTCTGACTCTAATTCATGCTTCCAACAGATTTGCACTCAAATAATGGTTTCCAATTTTCAGAACATTTGCACACTGTTGCCTCGTTTAAACAATGGGTGGAATTCTGACATTTGGGGCTCGTAATTTCTTCTTGCATCACAAACGCCGCGGTCTGTGGCAGCACGCACTCTGCCGGAAGAGCTTTTATCAACCCAAAGTACACATGATCACAGATTGGCGTGTGTCTTATCAACCTGCAAGCAACTCATGCCTTTCAAATGTTTCGGGGCTTGTCCACGGAACTCAGTCTCACCTCTTTTTAGCGACTGTTGGCATTGAACCCAGCATGTGCGCTCCAAGTTCATATATGATGTCTTCTGGAAGTTTTTCCACTCTATGAAATGAACATTAGTTTAGCTTAGTTGTGCTTTATGTCGCTGCATTGAGCAAAGCTTTCTCTGTGCTGTTTTGGATGGATTGCACGAATTGCCTGTTAGACTTAATGCATTTGTCAGAAATTACAAGCTTTTTGGAGGCATTTCTTCCAGAATCTCCCAAGCACATGTACATATGAGCGCACCACACTCTCACACTTACAGACACCCATACGCCACCGTGAATGGAAAATAGCTCCGAGCCACTGATATCATGAGGAAAGCCTGAACTAGAATGAGCATTCTCTTGTTTTTCTCTTGTAAATAACAACTCTCTTACCCCGAAAGCCTCCAAAATCTCAGCTCAAATACACATAATATTCACCAAACTGAGAAGTCTTTATGGGCACCTCTATGACAGAGAGGTTTGGAAGATGTCACTTTATGAAAAGAGACTGATCCCATGTCTATTGGTACCTATAACATCGAGGCCTATATCTGATCTATATGCATGCGTGTATATGCACATCGACCCACGTACGTATGTATACATACATATACAGAAGCACATATATATCTTGTGCCCACTGCATATTGTCTATTTCTGTTGACCCAACAAAGATGAAATTTTGGTGATTTCATATGGTTCAGCCCAGTAACCTTGACCACAGAGTGGGTTTCTGCCTGTTTTCCCTACCCCTTTCCCCTATTTCTTTGTACACTACAGAAATAACCAGAAGTTGTAAATGTCAAGAGAGAATTGCAACATTGTGGTAGACAGAATTTTGCAGTGGCTCCCAAGACTTCTCCCTGGTGTATGTGCCCTGCATAATCCCATCCCCTTGACTGTAGTCCAGACCTGTGCACATGGCGCTATAGCACTTCTGTGATTAGGCCGCATTAAAAGGCAGAGGAGGGATTTGGCAGATGTAATTAAGGTCCTAAATCAGTTGAATCTGAATGAATTAAAAGAGAGATCATATTGGGTGGGTCTGGCTTAATCAGGTGAGAGCACTTTCAAGAGGCACAGGGTCCTTCCTGAGGAGACAGACACTCCTCTCTGGGCTGTGATGAAGCAGCCAGCCACGTTGCAACCTGCCTACGGCCCCGAGGAGCTGAAAGGCTCAGTCTTAGAGTCTCAAGGAACTGAGAACTGCCAACAATCTGATTGAGTTTAGAAGAGAACCTTGAGCTCAGGAGAAGGGCACAGGCCGGCCAGCACCTTGATTAAAGCCTTGTAAGACCCTGAGCAGAGGATCCTGTTAAGATGTGGCCAACTCCTGACTCACAGAAACTGTGAGATCATAAACGTGTGCTGTTTAAGACACCAAAATTTTGGGTCATTGGTTACGCGACAATAGAGAATGAATACGAACATCAAAGAACTGCATGTTCAGGTAGTGGGTCTGACAGCTCCTGTGCCTCCTGCAGCCTGCCTCTTCAGCATCTTGCTGCCTCCACCCCCATCCATAAGTGACCCAGAGAAAGGATCTAGGTGAGAGCCCGAGATGCAGAGAGAGCCTCGTGCTCCTGCTGGCTTCGGCGGGAACTTTTGCATTTGTATCTGTGAGCTCAGCTTTTTTCTTATTTACTTTGTTCTGTTACTGCAATAGGGAGAAATTCTCTTTCTAGGAAAAGAAAAATATTTAGCTTGCTCTTGGTTTGGAAACATCAGACACTTGATGTTAGGAATGGGGTCTTGGACCATTCCCTGCAGACACGTCATCCTACAGCATTGCATGAGGAGGAAGGCGTGTGGCTGCCATAATATACTTCTTGTATTTCCCTACTTTCTTTCTTAATGTTCTTTCCTATTCAGGCTTCTGGGCTTTTTCTTCCTCTTTCCCTTTGTGCGGTGGCATCTGCCTTGAATGTTGATGAGGGAAAGTTGGTCCCTCCCCAAGAACTTATTTGGGGGTAATTAATTCTTGGCACTATAGCAGTGCTTCACAACTGTGACTTTCTTAGGTACGAATTGAGTGACTAAATGTCCAGGCATAGGATGTGTGCAATTATTGTGTTTCCTTTTGCCAAAAATTAATTGTTTATTAAACTTGCGCTAGCAGGAATGGCAATGGCCATTGCTTGTGTGGGAGAATGGGGAAGGCAATTCACAAGAGGATGGTGAGGGAATCCTTGAGAACATGGACTCTAGTCTCTTAAGTTCTCCTTTGCTATTTTAGAGCCCTGGAGCTCTTCAAGGGGACCGTTCTAGAAAGCTGAACCATGTCTCAGGGATATTACAGTCTATTAGGGTGGCAATCATGCAAAGATGACCATTTGTGGACTCTTGATAGATTGTGAGCCACAAGTACGAAGAGATGAAGGGCAGGCGGGCAGGGAGATGAAGTTATACGGGGGCAGGCGGGGTGGGAAAGACATCAGGAAGAAGTGTTTGAACTGGAGTTCGATAAGGGGAATTTAGCCAGAAGAAGAGTATGTGGTGATGATGAATTCATTGATTTTTCAGCACATCTTGAACTTGGGCTTGAAACTAGAATTTTAGGGAAAATTTTCTACTACTCAACACATGGCAAAATAAAAATTAATTAACTAATACTCTGCTAATTTAGCATCGGTGGGAATTGGAATGTAAATTCCACCTGGGGCAAGAGTCATCTCCACCTTTTTTCTCTTGCCTTCACAATGTCTGACGGAGAGTTTTGCCTGCAGTTGATGCTCAAACCCAACTGTGGCCTGAGTGAATGACTCTTGCCACCAAGTAACCTGTTAAAAGTATTTTCTAATAAGATTAATTGTGTGATTGCATTTGTAAAAACAAAAAGTGGGAAGAATGAACTGTTTACATGGAAATGATTGCTCAATCACAAAACACTGTTTCCCAGTCATTGAAGCAGGGCTGCAAATGAATTCACTGATAGCCCACTGGGATTCACTGTATATATATATATATATTTTTTCCCCCCCAAAACAGTGTCTCATTCATTAGTCTTCCTTCCTATCTCACCTTTGTAATGAATAAAGATTTCATGAGGTTTGGGTAGGTTCTCCCTTTCAGTGTTTTACCAGGTTTAGGGACAATAATGGGTTTTGGAGGCTAGGTAGTCAGTCAGGTTTGCGTTCAGGGCAAGTGATCCAGATCTAGAAAGAGTTATGAAGTAGGGCTTCAGAGCAGAAGAGTGGCTCAGTACCAGGTAGGCCACCAAGAAACTGGGGCAGAAAAGAGAGTCCAACCGAAATGAGCGGGCAGTGGCCATGGAATATTTCAAAGGCAGGAGTCCAGGTAAATGATAATGGGGAAGGGATGTTAAGAGTGAATAGCAGAAATCATTTGTCTGGTCTGATGAATGGGTCAGGAGCAGATGACTTTCAGGTCAACAATTAGGAGCTTAGCTGTACTTCTTGACAACAGGCTTTCCTGATATCACCATCCACACCTAGAAATTACCACCTGGCCCCATGAGGTTGGCTGGTCTGCAACATACTTTTGCTCCCTTCTATGTACACAGGCAATTTTAGCTTTCACCACTCTTGACACCCTTCACAAAAATATTTCCTGCTTTCGAAGACTCATTGGCTTTTTGATGGCAGCTCTGTTTTGTGGAGGGTAACTCTCCCGCTGTTTTCTCAGAGAATATTGTAAGTGCTCCTATGAGGGGGCCCAGAGTATGAAAGGTGTAATATAAACCCAGATTTGTATTTTAGGGAGCAAGAGGTTATGTGCACAAAAGGCCTTTTGCTGGATTGCATGTTAGATACCTCATTAACTTAAAAACAGAATTTGAATGTAAATTATAACCCTTGTTACTACTCATAACTGCAGTTCAGACGATAAGTTGGCAGTTTTCCCATACCTTCATAAACCAGTAACCTCCAGAATAAATTATAGATTGCACCTAACACCGATTGTCCTTAAAGAGGCAATACTTGTTCACGGATGGTGTAAGGTTGCCACAGATTTCACGTGAAGCTGCTGCCACAAGCTTGGGGGCATTTATCCTCTTTCTGCCATTCTGCCATTTCCCTTTAGGCTCTGAGCTGACCGAAATCAGGATTTGAGCAGGAAAGAGCTGGAGTTGTTACGTATGGTTACAGTGATTGTGTGTCAGAGAAGTTCAATGGGAAAGTCCAGGACTTTGTGGACACCCAAGAACAGTCTCTGTGTCACCTTCAGACGGTCCCACATGACTCTCCCCAGAGCCCACAGGCTAGAAAGCCAAGGGATTCTGCCAGATTCCTTCTTGGGCTCCAACGGCCTTGTTGACTCTTCAAGCACGGTAACACCAAGCTCCGTAAACTCCTTGAATGCGAGTCACCAGTACGTGCTTGAGTGTGTGAGTGAGTTGTGTGCCTGAGCCCATGAGTGGTACACTTTTGTTTTCCTCGAGACTTTAGTATATATAGGCAGCCAATATCCTGATGGTGGATAGTACAGTCCCTACATGGATGCATTTGCCCAAGAGCTCCAGAGAGAAGGGACAGAAAGCTTTGACCTTTTTTAAAAGAAGGAGACAATCCTAATTAAAGTCTGTTATTATTCAGTTGACTCCTTTTGCAGTCACAAGAGAAAGAAGGGGTGGCAGCCGGAGTTGTACAGGTAGCCGGCAGGATGATGGTGGTCGCTTCCATTTGTTCTGAAAACTGCGAGGTCCTGCTTCTGCTACCAGTTCGTTCTTCATCTATCCTGGCACATTCCCCAAAGAAACCCACTGCCCCTCATTATCATAGTTGAACAGATGGTTCTGAGCAGTTCTCTGGAATTCTGTATGATGCCAAGTAGAAATGAACACTCCTGGGAACTCTCTGTTATTCTTAAACCAAGATCTTAGTTTCAGTGTTTGGAGACCCTGCCCCAACCTGGAATGTGTCAGCGGTCACAATTTTCAGCATTACTGTACTTTGTAGGCAAATGGCATGGGGGAGGCTATGTGGGCAGTTCTAATTGTCTATCTCTTTTTATTTCTTAATATTTTAGGTATACGTTTATGGAAAATTATCCTGTGATCAGGAAAAAAAAATGTTATATAAGTTCGGTGATTTGCAGAAAGCAGTCATAAATAAATACCCACGGAATGAATGAGTAAAGAATTATTATGCAGCATTATTTTATGGCATGTTACAGATTTCCTGGTGTGTTTTCCATCTGTCTTGTACACTAGATTATAAGTCTATGAGGGCGGGAGTCTTGTTGTAGTCAATGCATGTTCTTAGGCCAGGGATATGGTCAGCATTTAATAATGTTAAATGAATGGATTACCTGAGAGGCCTATTTAGTGAACAAATGGGGGGGGGCAGTAAGGTCAAATTCTTCTTTTAAGTGTATTTCTGAATTGCTGAGGCAATTTTAAATACTCCAGACTGTACAAAGGTGCCTTGAAAGTTAATATTTATTGCACGGTCTATTGTGTTCTAGGTACCGAGATAAGTAGTTTGTTGACAGAGTCTTTCATTTACAATTCTATGGAGTGTGAATTATGAATATACCCATTTTGTAAATGAGGCAACTAAAGTTAACAGAGTTTAAAGACTTGCCCAGGAATACAGGACCAATAAGATGAGTGGCTGCTATCTGATTCCAGGTCTGGTTAAGTCCTAAGCCACCCCTTGAACCATTGGAGCCTTCCAGTGTCTTTGTTTGATTTGTTTATTCAGCCAACCGATGAACTAACCTACTCTTATTGAGGGCTTTCTGTGTCAGGTGGCCTGTCGGGTTCCTGGTGGCACGGGCTTCACATTTTCGACCTGCTAAGGAGGAGCAGGGGTTGGGAGAGAATGTATAGGTACTCACCACTAGGGTAAACTGACCAGTTTCAACCAATTTACCTCACGGATATTCCTGGTGGAGGGGGTAATGGACAGTGAAAGGCCCCAAAGCCGGACCAGAATGACAGTCTATTTGCAAGAGGTTGCCACTGCCGAACAGACTGGGGTGTTATGTTCTGCAACAGAGATCTTGTCAGTTTCCCCTCTGTCAAGTTCAACCCACAGCTGTTCCTTAAAATATTGCCCCAGTCTATGTCTCACCCACTTCACTTCTTCTCAGAATGGAAGTTTACAGAGAGTTGTTCGTAGTCACAAGAAGGAGAGGGAGAAGAAGAAGCTAGAAGACGTTGTCAGCCCTGAAATGTGCAGCTTCTCACCGCCTGTCATCCTAAAGGGCTGCTTGACTCTTCAGAACTGCTTATCGGTTTTCATTTAGGGCTGTATTATTTTAATGTCACTCACATTGCTTCAGAATCCTCTTCCACTGCCAGAACTCACCTAGCAAGAGCAGAATCAGACCTTGTTCTCAGGATGAAACCTGTGTAAGAACCTTGACCACCTTCCTTTCGTGCTTTCTTTTCTTGGAGACGCAGTCTGAAAATGTTTATATTATTCCCAGTGCCAGGCTGTGTAGGAGAGGCTCTGTGCTCTCCCGTGAAACTCTCGATTAATTATGTAAAATTCTTGTAACATAGTGAATAATCATCAGAAGTGTTTTGCCTTCCATTTTTTCCCCCCTTCACTGTTTTTTTTTTTTTAATAGGCTGCGGGACATACTGCAGCAAATATTTCACATGGGAGTTTGTGCCACCAAAATAATTAATGCCAGAAAGTTATGTGAAGGTCTTCCTGTATTAAGTAAACTAGCCCTTGCTGAGAACAGAAAGATAAATGGTGGGAGAGTCCAGAAGAAAGCTGCTGTAAAAATGACCTCAGATTTAAGATATATAAACTGCGGGAAAGGAACCCACATATTTTTATCTTTGCCAAGAAAGGTTACTATTTTTCTAAGACACTAACAGAATAATAACATCTTCAGTTAGCAAATAATTGCACAACTGTGTGATCAGATGCTTATAGATGTTGCAAGGAAAAAAAAATTAACAGGGAACTGTGCTTTGCCCAGCTTTTGTTTGCTGCCCTTCTAGTGATTAGATTCTGTCAATCAAAGACTGTTTTTATATAAAAAACCATTAGGAGTTAGATCTTCAGTACTTCTGAAGGGCAACCGGACTCGAATGCGGCTGGAGATAGCACTTACTCTATAGCCAACGTTATCATGGGGGTGAGTTATAGGTATTGGCGTTTAGCTTTGTAAACTGTGCTTACCTGGGGATTTTAATAAAACATGGATTGAAGTTTTATGTTTTCCCTTCCTAAGAACATATAGCATTTTTACACGAAGACTTTATTAGTTGTTCATATGGCTTCATCAAATTGCAATTCGTAGGGTAGACGTACAAAGACTGGAAATAGATATATTCCAACCAGTGGAAGAAGATCGGTTTGTAAGTCAATATCTGCCAAGGGAAAAAAAAAAAAGCTCCTAAGGACCCTTTGTGTTCCCTTTAAATAAAGAGCACTTTTTCTTCAGGCTTCAAATAAACTTTTATCTTCCCCAAGTTGGTTGTGAGGTCTCCGGGTGCGTCTAATGAGGTCCCAGCCAGAGGTACCGTTGAAGCATTGGAGAGTTCAGAAGAGGGTCGGGCTGCTCACATAACATCCCCCTGGGCCAGACCTGGCAGACCATATGGGCTGGGCTTCCTTCCTCTGTGTGTGCATGCCCAGGCCCCCTTCTCTGTCGGGCTTCGCTCACAGTTCTCTCCCTTCCACAGCAGGACCCCCTATCGAATATTCTGACCTCCTTCTCTGGGTATAGCTCCCAGGCTGTCACTGCAAGGTCTGTGTACAGAAGAGGCAGTGGAAAGGGCTGCACTGCAGAGCTAAGGTCTGCGTGGCTGAGCCAGGACTAAGAGCAGCCCCGAGTCTCTGTTTCTTTCTCAGTTCCCGTCTGGACCGCTAGGAGGGCCTCCTAACCTTCACCTTCCAGGAGACTGCATGGCATCTACAATACTGTGTTTGATCTAAGCATCTTGTCACTCTTGACCCAGTTCACCTCTGTACCACCTCCCCTTGTTCTCTGGGCTCCAGAAACATGACTTTTTCGAAGCTTGACTTCCAACTACCAAAGGGCCTTGCGACATGAAATTCTCTGCACAAAAGGCTCTGCCTTCAACATTTCACCTTTGCTTCGCAAGCATGGGATCTCAGCAACGTCTTCACTTCTTCAGGGAAGTCATCCCAACTAGGTCATTGCTCTGTTCCTCGCTCCTTCACGGTGCCACGAGCCTCTCCTCTCAAGCACTTTGCTCTTCTTGGGGCTTTACACGTGTCTCTGTACTATCGGTCACTATCTGTACGGAGTCGTAGTAGAGGACGAGCTTCACGTGGGCAGGCACGACTCCTGTTTTGCTTCCTCATTTCATCTCGGTGCTCAGCATAGTGCGTGTCACAAAGGAGGCATCTGATAAATCAGAGGTAAAATAAGGGAAGGATAAGAGAATGAGAGAGTGACAGTTGTGGGTGCATACATGAGGGAGCGAGGGGGAGAGGGAGAGAGAGAAAGTTCTGTAGTTTATGGAAGACAGTGGTGAAATAGTTCTCCATTTCCACTTTGAATACTGCATTTCATTAAGTCTAGGATCCCATAATTATATGACACACAATTACTTTAGGTATCACAAGGAATGAAAAAACACTGCCAATTAAAATATGACATACCATTGATTATAAAATGCCTCCTCCCCCAACCAATATTAGACATCAAAATTTCAAGTGACAAAATGTGGAAAGATGAGCGTCTAGGAACACATGCGCGTTGGAACTGTATGATATCATACCTAAGGAAAATGGGCTGAATTGACAGTCACTGGATGTAGGGTTCGTGATGAGGGATGGACATGAGGATTGGTGATACGACGTATGAATTTTTGAATATCAGGATGCCACTGCTGACCTCAGCAGTGTTTTTTCTTTCCTTTTTTGTTTTTCCTCTCCTGGTAATATAACACGGATTGGGGCACATCTAGTTACACAGGTGTGCCTTGATCATCGGGAAAAGTAGCATTCAACTTCTGGGCGGTTGAGGTTATGAGAAGCAGTCTGCTCTGTAGCAAGAGGAAGACATCATGGCGACCAGTGGTTTGCACTGAAGAATGGACTAGCAGGTTACAAACAGTATGGAATATAGTCCACAGAGGTGCCTGAGCATGTCTTCTGGCTCCGCTCCTGTAGAATAGCATGTTTATCCATCTCTCTGAGCTTATTTCAGCACCATGCCACTCTAAAGAGGAGTAATGAATTAGCAGTGGTTTGAACCAATGTTTAAGGACAAACCTCCAAGTGGCAAAGCCATTACTCATGCCCCCCTGGAGTGGATATTCCCAGCAGCCCTCACCCACATGGGCACTGTGGTCTTCTTTCTATGAACCAATTTGAGGAATCCCCAGCAAAAGTAGCTCTACAGTTCAATAGCCAAGGATTTTTTTTTTTTAAAGATTTTATTTATTTATTTGACAGAGATAGAGACAGCCAGTGAGAAAGGGAACACAAGCAGGGGGAGTGGGAGAGGAAGAAGCAGGCTCATAGCAGAGGAGCCTGATGTGGGGCTCGATCCCATAACGCCAGGATCACACCCTGAGCCAAAGGCAGATGCTTAACCGCTGTGCCACCCAGGCGCCCCAATAGCCAAGGATCTTGACTCTGATCCTAGACCTCTAATTAGCCGAATGACCTTGGCAGGTAATGTCACCCCCGTGAACCTCTTGCAGTACCCCCTCTTAATCGGAATCCCCCCCCATGAGAATGACACATAAGATCTCTGGGTTTTGGGTAGGTAGGCCCTCTGTGCCCCACACTCCTCCAGTGATTCTTCTCCATCTTTCTTTTTAACCAATCAATGCACTGTCAGTGCCAGTTACTGTGCCATAGGGAGACCCCAGCCTCTCCCCTTCTGTTGCATTGTTTTCCCGCACTCCTGATATTTGTTCTTTTCATAGGTCCAGCCCTGTGTTCCCTCCTCCAGCTTAGGTCTCCTCAGATCCAGAAACCTCCAGTTGTGTCTAGAAATGAAAATGTGACTCATATGGCACTTAACGCTGCTCTCTGTCTTGTGACCTTAGGGCCATGGGAGTATAAAAATGCTGGATCTGACAGGATCTGTTGGGATTGTCTTAGCTAATTAGCTCATTTAACAGATGAGCAGACTCTCAAGGGGATGGAGGAATGACTTACCAAAGGTTACCCAGCTGGTCGTGGTAACTTAAGACAGAACTCTCTGGGCTGCCATCTCGTGCTCTCTCCAGCACACCAAACTGACTTCATCCTTAACAATGCCCAGGACGATAGATTCCTGTACCCTATTTTAAGTTTCTATTCATTTTGCCTTCTGAGTTTTGCAAGCATGTTTTGAAAAAGAGTCATATCTTTTTTCCCCCCAAAGGTCTGCTTTTATTTCACATTTTAAAAATACGAATATGAATTTCCTTACAAATTTAGTGCTATAATTTTCTTCAAGTCATTGACTTCAAGACTCTTGCTGCTTTTTAAATATAAATCCTCTTTCCTAGGAATAACGTAGGAAACTAGGACATTTCTTCATTATCTCGTCTTAGGGATTCTCATTCTCTAGAAGACCCTATCTCTGTTTGTAACCAGATTGCCTTGGTTTAGGATATCATAACAAAAATACCATGGACTGGGTGGCTTAAATGACAAACATTTATTTATTACCGTTTTGGAGGCTGGGAAGTCCAAGATCAAGGTGCTGGCAGATTCAGCACCCCATGAAGGCCTGCTTCCTTTTCCTTGGTGGAAGAGACTAGAGAACTCTCTGGGGTCTCATTTATAAGGGCACTAATCCCATTCAGGAAGGCTCCATCCTTATGACCTAACCACCCCCCAAAAGGCCCCACCTCCAAATATCATCATGTTGGGGATTAGGTTTCAATGTATGAATTTGGGGGGGTAGGGGGACACAAATACTCAATCTATAGCATAGGTGGACTCTAAGTCCTGAATGCTATTGGGAAGCCTTAAAGAGTTGGCATGGGATGAGCATTTCTTGTGTACCTACTATGTGCCTTACTGACATGGTCTCATTTTAAGCCTCCCAACAATCAGTTGTCAATATGACTTTCATTTTACAGGTAAAAAGACTGAAGCACAGACATGTTAAAAGTACTGATATCAGCAAGTCACTCAAGCAGCAAGGGATGGGACCAGGAGTCAAACCCAAATCTGTCTCTTTATAAGTCCTGGTGTTCTAGTTTGCCTTTTTGGATCTAAGAACTTGAATTTTTCATAATGTGTGGTTTTTGTACTGTCAATTTAATTATTTATCGTTTACCAAAGACCAGTAACACCATCAGTAATTTCCCTAAAAAGATTTATAAACTGTCCTTTTTATTTTCTGCCTTATCTGAACATCCCTGGACATTTATCATCAAAAGGCAGCAGTTTAGAGGTGAAATCTGCCTTGGCTTAGGCATGCACCGTCACTACTGAAACTGGATGGAGATTGGCAGAATGAAATTAATTGGCTTGAATTCAGTGCAGTGCAGGTCCTCACTACCCCTTCATTACAGGAAATCACCAGTTGTGTCTTAATCATCCCAAATGATCTGGACTTTGATCCCTAAAGTCAAGGAGCATCGTCTTTCCTCAAGGCAGAGCCTGTATTTCTCTCCCTCTAATCACTCACACCATCCCTTTTTGAAGCAAGAGGATCCTTGGGCCCTTCTTTGAAAAAAAAAAAAAAAGGATCGTTTCCTTCAATCGTTTCCCCTGGAAAGCTTAGATAACAAAATTCTGAAATGGTTGCAACTTTGAGCACCAGAGACTTGCCTCTGTGAGTGTTTGGATTTTCTTAATCTGTTCCAGCAACACAGATGGCTTGAACTGTAGTGACTACTCAACCCAATGATGCCCAACGTCAGTTCCCTCTTGCCTCTGTTTCAAAGATGTGTCGCTTAGCGTTTCAGAAGATGGACACACCACATGATTTTGGCTAGTGCCGACGCTTAAGACATTCTCCAAGAAATATCACTGTATTATTATTGTTTAGGACTGTGCTGGTGTTTATGTATCAACAGACACTGTTCCATCTAGATTTTACCTTAGCCTTTTTTTTTCAGAAGGACTTTCATGAATGTTATCTTAATCCTACAATCCTTTCTTCATACTGCAAAGTAATCTTAAAAAAAAAAAATCAATCTGATCGTATCACATCCTTGCTTAAAACCCCCGTCCACTTCCTGTTGCCATCAAAACAAATGCCAAATTCCTTCCCATGGTTGAAAAGTTCCTGTAGGAGCTGACCCCTGCCTACCTCCCTACTCCATCTCTTGCTTACTCAGTTGTAGCCACTTTGGTTTTTCTCCTCTTTCTGGAATTCATTTCTGTTTCAAGGTCTTTGTACTTGTTGTTGTCTGGTCTTAGGATGCTTCTTGTGAAGAAGTCTGTGTGGCTGGCTCCTTGATACCATGAATGAATCCTCATGGCCTAGGGAATGCTCCTGGACGTGTTCACTCCATAGCCGAAGTCCTCACCCTTTTCCTCATTCACATCTTCTTTGAATGCACATTTTCCTCTTCTAGTTCTGTTCTTTCATCTACTGGATGTCTGTTTTAGGCCTTATGTACTATTAAAAATATATTCAAGTATGTTCCTGGGGCATGTAGGAGCATATCTTTGATTTCTTTGTGATTTTCCCTTCAATGCTGTTCACTTGGAGGATAAGAAGATATGAGGGTGGGTACAGTGGAAAGACTCTGGTTTAGGGGATGTGTGTTTTAGATTGACCTACTTGCTAGGCACCTGTATGGGTGTAGGTAACACATCCACCTCTCTGGGTCCTATAGCTTCCCTTTTAGAAAATGAGATGCTTTTGACTCGATCGCTTATTCCTGGACTGAGTTTTCAAACAGGAAGGATCATGATTCCTTATGTGATCATAAAAATGGATTCTCTGTGGTAATCAAGAAAGCATCAGACAAAACAAATCCAATGAGATGGACATGACCATGGCTTTCCATTTCAAATTATTTCTATTTTGGAAAAGATACGAGACCCTGTGAGGTGGACCCAGTCCCAGGTGTGTGGGTCCATTTTCCCCTGTAACTGTTTTTACCATGCCTGATTGGGGAAAAAAAAAAATCACAGTAAGTGGGATATTTGTAGGTATGTGTGGCAGGCCAGGTAGCTGGATCCAAACTGTGAGGTGGTCAAATGGAATCAAGGGCACTATGAGGTACATTTTCTAATCCTTTATCTCGAGGATTCTATGGAGAACTTGTCAACTTAATATTGTGTCTAGTTCTTTTTGTTTGTGTTTTAGTGGAAATCAAAGCTAGGGAAATATTGTTTTGATTGTTTTAAAAAGAAACAACAACAACAAATCAGCATGCACTAAAAAAGGATTCATTTATTTATTTACTTACTTACTTATCTTAGAGAGAGTTCATGAGTGGAGGGAGGGGCAGAGGAAGTGGTAAAGAGAGAATCAGAAGTAGACTCCCTGCTGAGCACAGAGCCCGTGCAGGCGCTGGATCCCAGGACCCTGAGATCATGACCTGAGCCGGAATCAAGAGTCCGACACTCAACTGACTGAGCCCCCCAGGCAGCCCCAAGCATGCACTTTTGAGAACCATAATTAACGCTGGCATTAGGCCAGGACCTCTTGCTTGATTTTTGTAGAACCCTTTCCACTCTCTCAAAGGCAAATTGCAAGGAGATCAGTGACCTGCTCTCTGGAAATGACAAATCAGGTCCAACTAAATTTTTAAAGCCTCGAAGAATGTTCTGGATTTCCAGACACTCCTGGAAATGTCTGTCTTCAAGTTTTCTGTTTTATCATCCAATTTGTGCAAAACAGAACTATTAAGTAACAAACCATCTTGAATGACTCTCTTCCTGATGGTTATGACATTTGGCTGACTGTACAGCCCCTTCTTTCTCTTCTTGCTACGTTTCATGATAGACATATGATTTGGCTGATTATATCCCTTCCTTCTTGAACTAATAGATTCAGGATATCTCTTTGGGTGCTTGAGGAGTGTCTGTTTGGTGCCACACTCTAATTAAAGGCTGGTACCCAGCTGTAAGGGTTTACAGCTCTGTAACAGCTTTCCTCGTGTTGTCACATGGAGTTAGCTCTCTGAAGACAGGCTGACTTTGTGGCGTTTAACGCTCTTGAAGGAGATTACCGGAATTACCGGTGATCAATGTTTAAATCTTCTCTACGAGCCCCACCTTTGCCCCTTTCCAAGGCAGGATGGGAAAGAAAGGGAAGGGAAGGGAAGGGAAGGGAAGGGAAGGGAAGGGAAGGGAAGGGAAAGGAAAGGAAAGGAAAAGGAAAAGGAAAGGAAAGGAAAAGGAAAAGGAAAGGAAAGGAAAAGAATCAGCAATAGCAGCTTTATAGTGAGCTTGATTTAGTTTACAAGAAAACTGATTGTGGTCTGGCTTTTGAAATATACCTTGGCTCCACAGTGCATTGTTTCTGAGTATTCTCTGCAGTGTCAGTTGCTAGATCATTCCTATATTTTGCACAACGGATCAGGTTCCTTTTGAAGATGTACCGTGATCTCAGTTAAAAAAATTACGGGGAGAAAAAAATCATTTGCTTTCTCCCTCTCCGTTTCTTACAAGGGCAATCTATGTAGTTCAGGACGGAAGCTTGTGATTGGTGCGAGTGTTAGCAAAGAGCTGAGGTACTGCAAAGATTCAACACGAAGAAATAAAGGTACACCTTGGAGAGATGAATTATCTCCCCCCCACTAATTAATAGTATATTATAACAAAGGAAATCATTAAAACGTGAAGGTATGTTTTTTTCAAGTCACATTTATCAAACATGGTAAAGTAGTCCTGAGCTCTATTAGTTCTTGCGGATTTTAACATGATATATGTATTTTTCCTTTTCTATTGTTCAAATGTGAAAATGTTTTAAAAAGAAAAACATGCTTTTATTGCCATTTTTTAAAATATTGAAGGGGATAAAAAGGAAAGTGTAATAAGAGCAGTATATTTTTTATGTCAAAAGTAACCTTTCTGTGGTACTTTTTAGATAAAACTGAATGGTGGGAAGGAAAGGGAAAGATAAGTAGTTCCCTTATTCATCTTAGTCCAAAATCCATTTTACTCACTGCTGGTAGTTGGCACTGTGTGATGATATGACATAGTACCAGAAGATCAGATTATCAGGGAAGAAGGAGATTCCCAATTTAATAGTTACTCACCGAAATTTTCCCCTTATCTCTACATCACAGGAAAATAAGCAGTTGTTAAATTTCAAATCCTGCCGTCTTTCTGATTTATCATCAAATCGTGGATGCACTTAGCTGCCTAGCGTCAGGGAATCCAATAAGTCCTGTCACATAAGAAGAAAAGGAAAAATCCCATTGGATGATGGGTTACATTCTCCCCCAGAGTGATTTATTTCTGTCACAAGACTTAATTTTATCGTGAGGCAGATGCTCTATCTGTATCAGTGTATTCATTTCTGCATTTATCTGCTTCATTAAAAAAAAAAAAAGCACCTGCCGCATTTTGGGGGATGTATTTGGCGTCTTTATTATATATTCTGGTGACCCGGTTATGGGCTATTTAACCACGTCTTTAATTTCTACTGTTTCACGATTTAAACAATTCCTTACGTATTTTCTGAAGTGAGTCCGACGTGGAGGGGGTGCCACGGCCGATGAAAGTGCACGGGGTAACGGGTACAGCGGCAGAAGGTGTTAACATCGGAGCCCTCTGGTCCCGAGTCTCTGAGATTCATGTCAGAGGGACTAAGCAGAGCTTACCGGGGTTATCAGGCGATACCTGGGATGAAACGGTGACAGCCTCTGTTATGAATTAATTTTGTGGGCCCGCATGTGGAAGGCATTGTGGCCTTTCACAAAATGTGCCAGGTAGACTTAGAAATATCTATAAGAAAGAAAGAAAAAAAAAAGATGGGGGCAAGAAGGGAGAAAAGAAAGAAGAAAGGAAGGAAGAAGGAAGAAAGCAAGAAAGAAACCTGAAAAAAAACAATCCCATCATTTTGATTTGGTCTGAGTCCCTGAACCTCACCACAGAACGTTTTAATGACTCACTGGGTCTCATCAGCTCGACCCTCCCTCCAGTCTGCCACTTCATACAGATTCAGCTCCTATGAATAATCATCCTTGTTCCTGGGGCAGCTGAGGTCTACAGGTTGGAATTCTTCGCCAACTGGCATCATTCTAGGGCCGCTACATCTGCCGGCCCACGCCGCTCCCTGCCTTCGTCTCTCCACGCGGGTGCCTGGTCTCCAGCGCAAGGAGCGCCCGGCCAGAGACTGTCAGACACCTGCACTGTTCAGTGAGCTCAGGATAGCTGCAGCCCCTGGTCCGACACTCAGCCCAAAGTTCTGTCCTGTCGTCAGCTGCCCATGAATGACAAGTGACAGGACACACTGTAACTTCTACAAAGTTTCCAGAATCCCTTCTGTACCTTCTTGTGGCTTCTCTTCCGTCCGTTCCTACTTCCTCTTCTGATTTCCCTTAAAAAGCAGACAAAAAAAAAATCAGCCCCAGCTATTCACTTTTTCTTTTTCTTTTCTTTCTTTCTTTCTTTCTTTCTTTCTTTCTTTTTTTTTTTTTTTTTTTTTTTTTTTTTTTTTTTTTTTTTTTTTTTTTTTTTTGTGCATCAAAGAGGGCACAGAGGTGAAGGTAGATTTTGACGCTGCATTTCCCAGATTTGCATTTTAGTGGGAGCGCTGCAAGAAAGCTAATAGACGAGAAAGGAGACCAAGTTAATGACAATTCTCTAAACAGCTGTTGCACGATTCAGCTCCACTACTTCTGTTAATTAATCAGCACCTTGCTGGCAACTCTGGGGGAGAGACTCGTTAGATACTGGTAGCAAACAGACAATGCTTTCATATCAAATATGTTCAACAACGTCTAATACAGCAATAACTTCCACAGAAGAGGGTAGGGAATACTGTGGCGCATAAAGGCACTCAGGAAGAGGCCCTTGGTATTCTTGTAGAGATCCACTTGCTAGGAAGGCTGCATATTCTGGTGTCCTTGCTGCCTGTAACACGGCCAGATAAAACATGGGCACGAGACTCTTCAGGGCTCCCTGTTATCATGGGCACGAGACTCTCCAGGGCTCCCTGTTATCCTAAAATGCCCCTTTTTATTGTAATAAATAAATATGTATTCGTAGGTTGATCACAATGTTCGTGCTACATGATGAATCAAGCATCTTCATTGCGGATTTTAGTCACAGTGACCCATTTGGAATTTTAATCATTGAAATTGTCCTCAAACTTGACAACAACTAAGGGAGATCAAAACATTCAGATACAGGCCACTCACCAAGCTACCACAGCATTTAGGATGAGAACTATTGACTCTTAAGCTTCTCCTGACTTTTTATATTCTAAAGGGAAGCAACCTCTCCTTCTCCCTGGGAAGTCAATAAAGCCATACATATTTTATGAATGATAATGCACAGAAATCTTAAACAGACAAAATTATATCTATATCTAGCCAATGTACTCTGCATTTTCTTACTCTTCCAAAATTGTTGCCAGTAAAATTGGTACCGAGTTTAGTGTGGAAGTTGTGTTATTCTATGTTTCCTGTTATCACATGGCCTTCTCATTGATTAATTAAAAAGTTACCATTTTGCATACTGCTTACTTTTCTCTCTTTCTGACTCTGTGTCTTTACCCTGACATCTTACAGAGATAATGTAGAAACATGATAGCAATAAAATAAAATAAAATAAAAAAGATTTGCCATCAAGTGGTCAAATGGTAATACTTCTTCAGTTCAATTTAAATTTCACATTATTGACATAATGAGAAAGACAGTATTAATCTCAATAAACAATATAAATAATTATTACTGAAATCTTAAAGATACACGTGTATGTGTTTTACATATGTATATAAGTTTGTCTCTTTTATCATTTTCCATTTTGGGGCATAAAACTGTGAAGTTGAGATTGTCTTGTGTTTGTAAAGATTAACACGCTTTGGCAATTCTCTTTGAATTCCCTTTTCTGATATTCACACAGTAAAATCCAGCCTTGTGTTTTCTGCCCACCTGCCAGGGTTCAGGTGGAGAACTTTATACCAAAGACTTGAGGTTGCATTAACCAATTCATTTGTGCAATTTATCCAGTCGGCCTGCATGTCCTGATGTAGACAATTATAGCTTCAGTTCTTTAATGAATCCTACATTATGGCAGAAGAATATCATCGAGTCTATAATACTCCAGGGAACTATAAAGAGAAATGTCCCTTTTAAATTAGCTTTATGGTGCTGAAGCTTTATGTATTTACTAGCAAGCTCAATATTAACTCAAAGTACAATTCTTGAACTGTCCCTATTGTCGACGACAACGTTGCTTGCAGAAAGGGCTTTCCTAGTGGTTATTAATGGTGAGTCTGTCTTAAAAAAAGGAAAAACAATTCCCACCTGCTGCAGTTGCTTTTGCTACAGAGAGAGCAGGGTGCTTTCTCAATCCTAGGTAATCTGACATGCAAAATTTAGATAAAAAAGGACTTTTGCCTAATCCAACTTCTCCAAGTGTGATTTACTTTTAAATTTGATCTATAGACTTTTTTACTTTCTTCTTCTTGCACATCACAGATTCCTGATTTGTGACCTATTTAGAATAGAAGTGAGGTGAAATTTACTAGGGAAAGAGACGGTGGTGGAGTGGTGGCTTGGCTACTGCTCAGCTTTGGTGAGTCTTGGGCTTTTTGAAAACTATACATTCTTTTGTAGCCTCTTCGTAACTCATTTGTACGCTCAAAACTTAGCCGAAAATGGCTAATATGGCGTAGGTACTACCATGGCCCTTCTGACACCTAAAGAAGACATCACTAATTGGTCAAGAAATCTACCCTCCTGAGAGCCCATAGATACAGCCTTAGAATCTTTGTGAACACCAAGCCCCAGGAAGCCAACTAGTACTCATGGATCAAGGCCGGCACATGGGGTGACATTTATTTATTGCCCTTGACCTTCACCAGGGGGTCGGTGAACTGTAACTCATGGACCCAATATGGCTGGCCACGTGTTCTGGAAAATAAAGTTTTACTGGAGTACAGCCATGTTCATTCATTTATGTACTGTCTATGGCTGCTTTCATGCTACAATGGCAGAGCTGAATAGTTATGACAGAGACTCTATGGCTCTCAATGCCTGAAAGTATTTACTCTTTGACCCTTTGCAGAAAAATTGTGTTGACCCCTGGCTCAGATCTTTATAGGTTTCCTTTGTCTAGGCTTTCCTTGTTTTGCAGAGACAGAACATGTTAGGAAGCTTTCTCAGGGGAAACAGCATGGAAGGGAGGGCGAGAAGGAAGAAGAGAAGGATAGGGCAGAGGGAGAAGCTATTCCTCAACCAAGCTCTGCAAGCTGATCTTTTAGGTTTTGACCAGGTCTGAGTGAGACTAGGAATGAGAAGCATTGGACTTGCATCATAGGGAATCCTATTCTGCTATTCTGACTGGGAAATCCTTTTTGATTGAGATGGGGAGGAATGAATAGAAGGATTTTTCTCATCTGTAGAAGCTGCCCTAGAGTAGAAGGAGCTTCGGTCTCCAAGCCTGAGTTGGAGTCATGAGCACTGCTCACTTCTGTGTGACTTTGGGTTTTGCATAATCAACAGAGATGATGCTTACCTTTTCAGGTACTAAGGGATAGAACACATGAAAAGTGCTGGTAAGAGGTAAGAGTTCAATCTTCATTGGCTTCCATCACTCCCCTTCATCAGGGTAGAAAATGCTATCTCAGCTCTGAAAGTCCTTATAAACGGCCAGGTCTGGACAAATGTGAAGGGTTCCCTTGCTTCTGTCACGCGAACATCAATCCTGCTGAAGATGAGAAGTACATGCTTTCTCCAGAGCCTCGCTGTCTTCTTGCCTGTGAGGATTGTCTGGATTGGCCTCAAAGTCGCTCCCTCTGGAAGGCTGACTAGAATTTACCTCACCTTTTAAAGCATTCTATATTGCTAAAAGGGATTCTTCATTGTTTCATTTAACTAATCAGTGAACATATAAAACTGGATGTGATTCATTTCCTCCCCACAGTCTGCCAGAGGAATAAGCGGGTAAATGACAATTAGGATGAAGAGGGAAGGAGTGGGCCCATGGTGATGCTCCATGTGGGACTGCTCCTTCCCCGAGAAGTTACTTTCTCACAGAAGAGACTCTTGTGTAGAATGCAGAGGATGAGAGGGAGCGGGGTGAGGATCCCGGGCCTCTGTAGAGTTAAGGAGATAAGGAAAGTAAAAAATCAAAGTGGGGAGGTGAATGCATTTGGGTACCACTGGATGGTGGTAGGAGGCAGTCATGGAGAGGATCACAAAAATGTGTAGGTGCAAACCTTGGGGATTTGGATTCTATCTGCCATCCCTCTGAGGACCCTGAGGAGTATCAAGCAGGACAATGACATGATCAAATGGTGAATGGGTCCTTCAAAGAGTATTTGGGAGGCCAGAAAGGAACTGTAGGTCGAAACAGGACACTTAGAAGGTGAATAAGCTCATGGCAAGATGGGAAAGTCCAAGTGTGTGTGTGTGTGTGTGTGTGTGTGTGTGTGTGTGTGTGTGTCTCAGAGACTCCATCTACATGACTTTCCTGCATTATTTCCTACTGAGCAGCACAGAATGCAGGGAGAACCAAGACGAACCTGCCAGTCCTTGTCTGCCTGGTCTACTCTGCAGACTTTACTTAGACCTGAGACATTTTGATATAATCAATACCATTGGGGGTTTTTAACTGGAACTTGTCACCAAAAGAGATTGATTATAGAACAATAATTTAGACTCACACTAAATTGTATTAAATTCCTAATTTAGGTAGGACACAATCAATTCCAAATATAGTGTTGTAAATATGAGTTTCTTTTTGGCCAGTAATCCTTCATGGAAGGAACTGGGAAACATTTGAAACCTAGGATAGTCTCATTCCTGTTCTGTTGATTGTTGCTTCTATTGGTGTATGTTGAGGTGACCAAATCCGTTCCTTGGTCATGTCAGGTCATTGTCATTTCTGATAGGGTTCCACTTCTTGCGGCGCCTGGCCAGTTTCCTTTCATACCCTATCATCAGCTTCTTTGCTTATCATGGTATTTCATATATTTTTAAATGCATACTCCTCCCTCTTGCATCCTCGTAAATGTATTGCTGTTTCATTGCTGGTCTTGAGACAGTGGGGCATGCGAAGAAGGGAGGCGGAGTTTGAAATGTAACAAATTTGAGGTGGAGATCTGAAAGTGTCATTAGTATCTTGGTGAGCTCGGTTTGCTTACATTCTTTCATTTCTTTTTCCTTCATCTCTAAAAATGAATTTACTGGTACCTACCTTGCAGATCATTGTCAGATTTAGATCGGACGTGAGCACTACGCCTTGTGTTGTGTAATTCACAGCACTGAAATTCATATGTCTAGAATAAGAGAGCCAGAGGGCTTTATTAGTAGTAGTTTTTTCTGCTTTCCCCTTCTCTGTCCAATCTGGGGGAATGTTTATGCCCATCAGAAAAGCCTATTTCATTAGCAGGAAGACCAACTGCCGTACAGATCACTTCTCTCCTCAACCCCCTGGAAGATTTTCGCCCCAGGAAACAAAACAGCCCTTTTCTCTAGTACTTTCTGACTGGTATACTTTAAAGCTTCTCTGCTGAATCTTCCAGGCAGGATCAAAAGAACTCTGGGCTCCTGGAGCTTCAGAACATTTTAAATCTGCTTGGGAGCCTTTAACTGGTTACTGCCTACATACAGGGATTACATGGATGGGGGCAGGATGGGTTTAAGCTGAGACACAGGGGAAATGGCCAGAAGAGTAGTACAAAGAGGGTTTGCCTGGAAATGAGGGGACCAAGGTTCTAATCCTCAGCTTTTTAAAAGCCCATGGCATGGGCATCTGAGCGGACTAGGATATTTTACCTCCAATTCACATTATCTGGAAACTTCCACTCGCTCTCGCTCTCTCTCTCTCTCTTTTTTTTTTTTCCCTTTTGACCTCAGGAGAAATTGTCAAACACAAATGATAACTGTTTTTAATTCTGAAGCTCCTTTAGGAAGGAAAAAGTGCCCAATGGATTGTTTCAAGCCCCTAGGATAGAACTGAGAAAATTACTCTTAAGGGTCTGAATGGCATCCCAGTCACTCAAGAAATTATTATGCCTTTGCTGTGCTGTTTAGAAAAAAAATCCATTCCCTTCCTTCTATCATCTATATACGAGCTGACTTTTTAATAGCCTGGAGACCACAGGTAGGTAACGAGCTGTCATGAGAGCCTTGTAGCTTGTGGTCAAGAGCGTGGACTTGGGAATTTGGTCTAAATCCTGTCTCTAGCCCTGATGATCTCTGTGTCCATGGGCAAGTTACTTACCCTTTTCAAGCCTCAGCATCAGCATCCATAAAATGGGGCTGATGGCAATAGTCCCTGGTTCATAAAGGCAGACTCTGAACCAAGTACATCAAGTAGCTGAAACAGGCAGAGCATGGTTAATTTCAAACTTGCTACTGCAAATGTGAATTTACTTATTGACTATTACTCCTTCTTCATGGAAGAAATTGGCAAACATTTTCTGACTAGGGATCATTAGATGTCAGTGTTTTGTTCTTGCCATGTTAGTCCAGTGAACTTTGTCCTCTGTTATCTGTTGTTATCTTCTCTGGGCACTGCGGGGGTTAAATCCGCTCCTTTCACAGTGAGTTGGTGTCTGGCATGTTTCAGCGCTGAAAGAAGAAATCACCAAAGACACCTAGTGTGTTACCTGGCACATAGAATGTACTCAATAATTGTTAAATACCATCATTATTCATATTAGCTTTTATAATGCAGTAGTAACGGAGTATGGCTTTTCTTTAATTGTTTTTTTTTTTTTATTATGTACACAGTCTGACCTTTTATTTTGCTTTGTATGTTTGTTTGTTTGTGTGGCTCTTGTTTTTTTCAGGGAAGACAGAGGAAGGCCAATTCCCTTCAGATTCTTGGATTAGGGGATAAAGCTAATTTGTCATCTAAAGGGGACCCAATTAAACTTAAGCAATAATTTAGGTACCAAGAGAATCTGATTAAAAGCACCTAAGGCTCTTTGAATTTTTTGGAAAGGAATTGCTGTGTGGATTAAATATTGTTTAATTGAAAGTAGAGAAGGCACTTTCATTGGCTCTTCGAATGTTAGAAGCTTAGGCTAGAAGGAGCTTCCAGACCTCATTCTGATGTGTGCACAGAATGGCAGGGACAACGGAGGCAAGGCGCAGAGTTTAAAATGGAAGCAGAAAAGCTGCAAAGGGAATTGAAGAGATTTTGATACAAGTGGGTATAAAATTAATGGGCTCTATCGAGTCTTTCAATCACTCTTTGAAAATGGAAACATGTAGCTTGTCAAAAGGTACGATTAACACTCACAAGACCGGCACCCTCCATTTAGCTGTGCTTAAGAGGATGGGTCTTGGTGTCAAGCCGGCATGAATTCAAATCCTAACTCTGCTCTTTTCTGGGTGAAAATTTGGCAGGCAAGTGAGGTGAACTCTCAGGCTCCCAGTTTCCTGATTTTTTTTTTTTTAAGGTGGAGACATGGAATAGTTATGTTACAGGGCTGCTTTGTGGATACAATGAAACAATGTGTAGGGTGCTTAGAACAATGGCTGGCACACAGTGAGAATGGGGCAGAATAGTAATGCTATTACCCGATGGTAATCATAATATTACTAGGAATACGATCAGGTGTATTCCTGTTCTCTGTAGCAGCACAGTGACATGAATGGAACCGCCAGGACAGTTCTAGTGTCCATGTGACAGACACAAGGAAATATGATTGAAACGTCCCTTCCCTCGGGAGGGGAAACAATCACCAAGCGGTAGCTTGTGCAGGAATCATTTATTAATTGTTCGATGCGTGTTATAAAAAGAATCCCATGGCAAATTCCTTCCAAAATGTAGTGCCTGGAAACTCGTTTTATGCTGTTGAACTGAGATCTTGCCTAGTAGGAGGTAAAGAAAACTTGCTAGATTTGGGGAAATTCAGCACCAGTGATTTTTTCACTCCAATGTTGCAGCATTCCTCGGCTAAGATTTCCTGTTATTAATTTATTTTTCATTCCTCTTTCTCTGTGTCTTGGCTTTTGACCTTGGTCACATGTTAACTTTCTAGTCTACTTGCTGAAATGCTGGGGGTGTCGAGGAGAGACTGTGACATGGGTTTCAGAAGCTTGTGCTCCCATTTCTTCTCTGCCTTTTGTTAGCCGCAAGTTTTGAGCTACTGATTTAAGCTGTCCCAGGCTCTGTTTTCTCGTTGGTCAAGTGAGGCTTATAAAAGTGGCTTTGCAGCAGTGTTGTTGGGGAATAAATCCGGATGATGCAGGCTGGCTTCCCAGAGCAGGAGTGACCCATTGTAGGCTCGGGGGTCTCACTGCCTAGCCACTCAGTTTTCCTCCCGCATTCCCCTTGAGGCTCTTACCAGGAGGAAGGATAGACTCCCAACATGGAGTCAGAGTGGAAGAGCTCCCAGCCCGGATAGGAAAGCAACAGAGGCTGTGTTTGTTTGAGCACTTTCTCAGGGTCAAATATTTCTCTTCCCTGGTTAATTTTTGCTAATTCTAGATTAATCACTTCTTTGATTCATTCAACAAATATTTATTGAGCAGCATTGTGCTTGGCCCTGGGGGCTTCAAAAGCAGAGAAGACTCAGTTCCTCATTCTGTAGAACTTTCCTTGTTTTACACCCCAACTCAAAACAACAAAGCCATCTGCCTGCCCATCTCTCTTAATTGGCCTTGTCTCTGGAGTGACCATCATTTCCAGAGAGTGGAGTGGCCCTGTCATTTGTGACTGGCCTTTGGGGATTGGGCTTGGAAAAGGCTGTCCCTCCAGGTCAACAATATGATTCTGAAGAGCTCTTTATTTCTCATTTTAAATGGATATGGGAAAACTCAATTCAAACAAATCTCCTACTTACAAGAATGTTCTGATTACAGCTGCCATATTCTTACAGGCTGAGATGTTTAGATACTTTCCTTTCATTTTAGCATTTTCAGGAGCAGTTTTAGCAACTGATGCCAATTTCTGTACCGGATGGGGATGCTTCTTTCTCCCTCCTACCTGACACGATCCGTACTTTGTCAGGTGGCAGGCTTCATCCCCCACTCCATCCCTCCCCCCCACCAATTGCAGGAATTGATGAAACATTGTGTCTTTGGTGCTCTTGCCATTCTGTTGATTGTCTGTGAGGTGGCAGTGCCTGTAGAAGCTGGGGGTGTGTCAGCGGAGTTATTCCACCTCTGAACTGGACCTGAGAGCGGCAGCTCTGTTCTCCAGCGATCAAGCAATGGCCAGTGTGTTTCTCAGCAAGAACGTACTCTTCAGAGAGCCCGGCAGAGTTCTGACTGCAATGGGACCAGAGATGGATATTGTTCCTTATGTTTCTTGAAAGCATGTGGCAGTTTCCTTACAAATACTGTAGCATCCTAGCAATTACTCTAGGAAAATGCTCTATCCTAATGTGTCTGGGTTCTGCTTACTACTATCTAGGGTGCCTTATGACTGTGGTCAGGCTGGGCTGGATAATTGCTGCATGACTACATGCATAGTACATAGTACAGTGAATGTGGTATTTATATAACATACATTATTACTGTTGGCATTGTTACTCTCTGCATTCAGGGTACCTGGTAAACTACTGACAAGGAGGCTCATGATTCTATTATTATTCTTTATGAAATACAAATTATATATATGTATGTATATGTATATGTATTTATATACACACATGCATGCATATGTAATTAATGGTAGGGGCAAATTATTTAAGAAAGCCAATTAAAAAAAATTTTCAGCAAGTATTTCCTTTTAGGATGGGGATAAACATACTAATTGTCTGCTTTGAATATGTGTAACTCTTCTTCCTTTCATTCATTTTTAAACTTGTCAAGGAGTAGGCTGAGAACAACATACTTCATATATTTAGGGAATTCATGAAGTGGAGAGTCAGGAAATTGAGCCACTGCCGTGCTGGGAGTAAAGCAAGCAGGATAACATCTTTATTCTTATGGAGTTTATGTTCTTCGGTAAGTTACACAACTCTTCTGCATTTTGGTTTCTGCCTTTCTAGAAACACACAGAATAGTGTCTTCCTCTGTTTTTGCTTCTTCCTCTTCCTTCCACTCTGATTTCCTTGCAGGCTTGTTGTGCCTGTCAAATGGGATAATATGCAAGAACACGTTAGAGCACAAGTTGAAAATGCAAAGCCCAGATGCCTCCTGCCACACTTCCCCATTCCCTTATCCACTTGCACTTAGTTATGAAGACAAAGCATACATTTAAAAAATCTGTCAAGGAAGTGATGCAGTGTTGAACTGCTACAGAAACCATTAATTATTGACATGACCTCTTGTTAACCGAGGATTGAAATGTGCATTATTAAAAGAAAACTCCACCCCAAATTCTAAAGCCATTAATCTGAAAGTTTAGAAGGTATTAGATCTTGAAACGATGGGGACATTAGAAGCACTTGATAAATATATACTTGCTGGCAATCATTCCAACCTTGTGTTTCTGCGTAACAGTGTCTGCATTAGGAAATGTTCAAAGGTAAGATTTGTTCCCTAGAGGTCAAGGAATTAGTATAGTATACTATTTTATACACACATACACACACACATAGACACATAAACTTATGGTGCAAATTATTTTTATGGTTACAATTCTTTATGTGTTATAAATAATATCTATTTTGCATAAATATATATATAGAATAGGTATGTATATAAATATTCATACAGACATACTGTATATTGTTTTCTCTATAAAGAGTAGTAAACCACTACATACTACTGGGGTAATTTCTACAAATAAGAAACATAAATATATTCCAAATACTTAAGAGAGCAAGAAAAGTTATTAATCTTCAGTACACTAATTTTTTTTTTTAAGATTTTATTTATTTATTTGACAGAGAGACAGCCAGCGAGAGAGGGAACACAGGCAGGGGAGTGGGAGAGGAAGAAGCAGGCTCCAAGTGGAGGAGCCTGATGTGGGGCTCGATCCCAGGACTCGGATCACGCCCTGAGTGGAAGGCAGACGCTTAACGACTGAGCCACCCAGGCACCCCATCAGCACACTAAATTTTTAGCGAAGTTATCTTTCAAAGGCTTGTTTATTCGAAGATAGTTTTTGCATTTGGATATTTCCAACAATATAGAATACCAGGGCTATTCATTCTCATTCATTTAACAAGTATATATAGATAACCTACAATATGATAGCATCAGCCTGGGAGCTATGGATACCACGGTAAACAAACTAAGGTTCTACTCTTGTGGGATGTATAGTTGAGCTGAACAATCAAAGAACAGGCAGTTATAACTTAGAAGTATATGCATGAGAACAAGGAGGTGATGAGATGCTCTAGGAAGGAGCACCTCTCATGGGCATGGCAGGTGGGGCAGGGGTTAGCAAAGGCTTCCATGAACACTGACACCTGAAGGAAAAGAGTTAGGTGGGTGGTGGGGGATGAATATAGGCTTGTCTGGGCTGAGTGAACAGCATCCGCTGAGGCTCAGAGGCAAGCATAGCATGATGGGCTTAGGGAGCCAAAAGTAGTTCAGAAAAGCTGCAGCATATCTGGGAGGACAGAATGCTGAGGAATGAGGGTTAATTATATGAGTCTCAATCAGCAGGAAAGGTTAGACTCTATAGCAAAAGAAGTCTTGCTACAATGAAATCACTTTTTTAGTCCTCTAGATTTGGAGGACACTGTGTGTGTGTGTGTGTGTGTGTGTGTGTGATCTCTGGCTTAAAAGCAGACCTGCCTGAAAGGAAGGGAGGTGGACAAACTCCATATTCTTATTATTGCTTTCAGCAAGTGGTTTTATGATTCTGGGCCTTTGGTTTGATGCTTCTGGTGCACGGGCTACCTAAGGGAGATTCCCTTTTGTGTCTATCTAGTACCCATTATGCGTGCCATAAGAAGTATTGTGGGACTTTATAGTTGAAAGTAGGCCTAGGTACCTTGGGGTTTACTTTTACAATGACTTCTGTGTTCTTCTTGGTGGCAGAATTACCATTGGGATACTCTTTAACCACCTGCAATTGCCAAGTTATATTGGAGAATTTGAAGAAGAGAAATTATATTCTTGATAATATTTGATAGACATTCTTGTACATTTCTTTTTGAATTCCTCTGAACACGCCATTTATTTAACATGGAGGCTCGCTAATGCCTCATTGTTTCCTGATATACCCTGGAGACGTGATACTATATAATGCAGAGAACTTGCACACTTGAAGTTGAATTTGGTTTCTGCTGGATACCGGGCCCTGTGACCCAGGGCAGATCTGACTTTCCTTGGCCTCAATGTCACTGTCTGTAAAACGTAGATTAGCCTACCGACAGAGATGGGTGCAGTGAAATGAGATCATATGACCAAATACCTAACGTAGCCTGGGGTGCCGAGGGCTTTTCCTGTGAGAGTTGCCCCCTCCTCCCGAAGGGAAGGAAGCTGACTTGCTCTGAGCTTGTCTTGAAGCCTGCAGAGCTGTGCTCTCTTGATAAATACGGGCCCGTTACCCTTGCAAGCAGAGCCTTATTAACTATTACTTTAAACTGAATGTTGCCTGGGGTCATATACAAATCATTTTAATTTGAGAACCTGAGTCAAAATGTCATTACATTTAAGTTTAATTGATGAAGAATGCCGTGAACCAAAGTAAGGTAAAATCTTTTTTCTATTTTTCCCTAGCTAATATCTATTAACTGTATGTAAATATTTTAGACTTTTTTTACTCTGCCTTAAAGCATTTCAATTAATACTTAGATACATCCCAGTGAGTACTTTACTTTCCAAACGTTTACTAGAAATTCTCTCATTTTCAGATTGACAGGAAGGAGGCCTTCAACACGTAGTTTACGTTTAACATCTCTTCGGAGATTGAAAATCAGAGAGCCAGGTTGTTTCAGAGCTTGAAAGAGCCTTGTGCAGTGCCAGATGAAGTCTTCTCATTTTATAGACAAGGAAACAGGCCTTCAGGGAGGAGGGGTCATTGCCCAAGGTTGCATGGCCGGTACTTTGGTGTCTACTTGGGGTTTAGTCTCAGAACTGAGGCTGGAGGGTGAGAACTTTTGATATCTTGATCACCAGTAGTTAACCATTTTCTGCCATCATTTCCTCATTAAAAAGTTAGCTGAGGTGTGATACAGAGCAGGCTTTTGGCATTACCGGCCTTCATGAGAAATAATCTCAATAAAAGCCGTTCTATTTTGTTGTTGTTTTTCATTAACTTGAAGGTAAGGTAGACACGTCTGAATTTCTTCTTGTTGTTTCTGCAATTCCTTGAGAATTGTAATTTGTATGTGATTTTATATTTAGGTTTTGTTGTTGTTGTTTTGTTGTTTTTTGTTTTTACCTCATTCACAAATTGGAAACCACTACCGCGTAGATAAGTAATTGGCCCAAATCACCATAGTTGTAGATGTGCATTGACTTCTGCTTCTTACCTGTCTGTTTAGCCAAAATATTCGCTTTAAAAAAACCTAGGTATCAATGTCTACAGTTTAGGAATGGTCAGCAAGAAAAATTGTGGGGACACATCTCATTTTCCTGGCCCTTTCTGCTGTGTGCCGGTCAGAAGGAACCAGCACGACTTGCCTTTTCTAGTAACTGTGCACCAGAATGGATGCCTTGAGGTGAGCCTATGCATCCTCCCACCAGGGCTCAGGGTACCATTTGGGAGTTGCATCTGCGGTCTAACAACCATTCTGTTCTATGTCGTGTTATGTCTATGTACGGAATGGATAGTGTATCCTCATACCATTTAAAGCCATTTCCCATTTCTTTGGGACTCTTTGGAATCAGAGAGCAGCTGGCCGCCCACCTTCTGTGTAATAAGCATTGATGGACGGCAGGCTGTTAGGAACCCCTCCCTCACTTTCTGTCCTCCAGATTTTCACTGTAGCCCTGTAATCTTTCTTACTTTTAATTCCCGGGGCTTTAATTATCTCCATTTCTGTCTTCTGGCCACTCTGAAATGTTTGTCAGTGTTAGGTGGCGTTGCATATAGCGGGTCCTTTGACAGCTCTAATTCCTGGCTTCCCGAGGGCCTCAGGAATGTTCCGGAGCCTGGGCTCACCATGTCCTGCCTGCGGGTGGGCAGTGGGGGTTGGGGGGGGATGGAGAGACTGTGTGGGAGTTCTTGTTCTGCGCCAACAATCTGTGTGGTCTTTGGAAACTCATTCTAACTCTCCAGGTTTCAGTTCCCTCATCTGTAAAATGGGCACAAAAATCCCTCACCTCACCTACCTGAAGAGGTGTTGGGAAAAATCTGATCTGATCACAGATGCAAAAGGCTTTTGAAACATAAAGCTGCTCTTGGAATGGGACAGGTACTGACTCACTTGGCTTCATCTCGTCAGACCCCATCTCGGTAAGATATTACATATTTCTAAATTTAGCCTTTCCAAGGCTTTTTGGAGCCTCCATTTCTTTTAGAGAACAGTCTCCTGCATTTGTTTAATCAATATTTAGTGAGCGCTACAAGGCGTCACAGCACAAATGATCAGTACACCCTGGTAAGTAAAACAGACACGATCTCCACTCTCATGAGGATGATAGAATAGATATTTGAACAGATATTTGAATCGGTCACAGGGTGGGGCTGGCAGGGAGAGAGGGAGACAGACATTAACTGAGTGATTACAAATGAGTATGTAGTTTCAAGAGTGGAAAGTACCATGAAGGAGCAGTAACGAGAGTTCTAAGAGGAGTGGGGCGCCTGGGTGGCAAAGCGGTTAAGCGTCTGCCTTCGGCTCAGGGCGTGATCCCAGCGTCCTGGGATCGAGCCCCGCATCAGGCTCCTCCACTATGAGCCTGCTTCTTCCTCTCCCACTTCCCTTGCTTGTGTTCCCTCTCTCACTAGCTGTCTCTATCTCTGTTGAATAAATAAATAAAATCTTAAAAAAAAAAAAAGAGTTCTAAGAGGAGAAAAGAACAGTAGCCTCATGGTGTGAAAGGTTCTCTGAGGAAGTGACCCTGGAAATGAGGCCAGAAGTAGAACAGTTGGGGGGCAGAGGCTGGGGAGAGAAATGCAGGTGTGTGTGTCGGGGAGGTATGGGAAAATATTAAAAATTAGCTTTGTGGTAACTTTTTATCTAGACTTTACATTTCTGTTTTTGGCATTTTTAGAGAAGAATGTATTTATACAATGTGTAATAATTTATAAATGACTAAATATTCATGCATTCAAGTGGGTGCTAAAACATTTTTGCTAATGGAAACATACAATCAGGAAAGGTAAGAGAACACTGTTTGAGCCAGATAGGACAGAATGCACAAAGTGTCTGATCAAGGAAGGAGGAATATAGGCAATTTTAAGAAACATCAAGAAGTGCAGTGTATGGTCAGGAAGCAGAAAATGAGAGGGGCTGGTGGTGTGTTGTGATGGACTCTAAAGGAAACTAGGATAGGGAGTTCACATTTTCCTTATTTGGAGAACATTGGAAGGCCTTTAGAGGGCTCCCTTCCTCCCTTCCTTCTTACATTTAATAAGTATTTCTATGGTCCAGGCATTGTTCCATCTTTTTCTCTATTCTGTAGTTCTAGAAATTCTTGGCTCTGATTCTGCATCTTCCCATTCAAAGCTTTATGTATTTGGGCCCCATTTAGATAAGAACTTATCCTTTATGGGCCTGGGGATGCTTCGCCCCTATGTGCACGTCAGGGTGCACCCAGCTATCGCGGGCATAACGTGAGGCGTCGCTGCCCTGGGTCGTTGTGCCAACATTTTAGGGGCCCTGCGTCTGCATTGAATATGTGAGCACATCAAAGTCAGAGATTTGATTTGGTCTCATGACATCTTGCACACATTTTGCAGTGTTTTTTTTAGGACCAATGGCGACTATATGTCAAGGAAAGTAGAACAGATCTAAAGGTTATCGAGTGTTTACTGTGTCATTGCTGCTGGGCTGGGTGCTTTCCATAACTTATTTCTTTTCTTTTTTACAATAATTGCGATGAAGTAGGTATCATGATTCAGTTGTAACACAACGTATGTGACTCGGCAAATGAAAGATCCACTCGACTTTATACATCCACGGTTGGCAAACTTTTTTTTTTCCCTAAAAGGACCAGAGAGTAAATATTTAAAGCTTCACAGGCCATACGGCCTCTGTTGTAGCTACTTAACTGCCACTGTAGTGTGAAAGCAGCCATCAACAATATGTAAACAAAGGGGCATGGCTGTGCTCCAATAAAACTTTATTTACAAAAACAGATGGTGGGCCGGATTTGGCTTCAGGCTGTAGCTTGCCAACCCCTGTTAAAAATAATAACAATAAAATATTACTAACTGTTATTTACATATCAGTTGCCAGTTCTGCAGATCAAGTACTCAACAAACATTATCCCACTGGATCTTCACAAATTTTCCATATGATGAATATTTTTACCCTTACCTTGCAAATGAGAAGGCCAGGACTGAACCAGGATAAGTAACTTGTTGAAGGTTAAGCAGGTGGTCAGTGACAAGGCCAGGATTTTCTCCCAGACCTGTTTATAGCTAGGCTCTTTGACAAACTCTGCTGGTTGTCTCTCAATATCTATCATTTCTTCTTTTCTTTAATACCTCAGCTCTGAGTTCTAGCTGAGCTCCCAAATGCTTAATTACAGACTGCATTTCCTTGCCTTCCTTGTAGTGCGGAGTGACCAATGTGATAGTTCTAGTCAGTGAATCAATGTGATGTGAGTGTGATGTTTTTAACTTTCAGGCCCAACCCGTAAAAGGGAGGAATATGCCTGTTGCCTCGTCTTGTTCCTCTTCGGACTGGCTGGAATGCTGTCATGATGGCAGGAGCTGAGCAGCTCTCTAGACCGTGAACTGGAGGCAGTGTGTTGAGGGCAGTTGAGTACTTTACATTCAGGCTAAGTACCTGAGATGGACCTAGCATTTCAGTCTTAGACTACCTGTCATGTGACTGCCTGCTATGAAACAGACTTTTGCACTGGGTGTCATAGGCAACTAATGAATAGTTGAACACCACATCAAAAACTAGTGATGTACTTGTACTGTGGCTGACTGAACATAATAAAAAAATAAAGTTATTAGTTTTTCTCTGTGGAAAAAAAAGAAAAACGAAACAGACTTTCATCTTGTTTAACCTACTGTTATTTTGAGGATTTGTTTAGCAGTAAATCGGTTATAGCGGTAAATATGTTGCCTTACTAATCTAAAAACCCAATGTAGGAGAGGGAGCATGTTCTGACGTGGTTCTCAGGAGTAGCTTTTCTGTGTGGGAGTGGGTACACCTTCAGGCTTGAAGAGAAAAGAGATGGAAAGGTGTCACTTCCTTGATGTCTCTCAGTCAAACACCTTGCTCTTTGTCTGGGCCTCTATCGTGGTCTTACATTTTCTTTCTTGCCTCAGTGCCTGTTGGTCATACAACCTCTTCTGCTTTCATTTTCTTTTTAATTCAGTTACCCTCATCCCAGCCCTGAGCCGCCTCTTCCCACTGAGCCCAGCATCTCCTTAGCTTTCCCATCCATTGTGGCCTCAAAGAGAAGTGCCACTGCCGATCACTTTGTGATCAAACCAACCAAGGCAACACAAGACAATACAGGGCAAAGTGAAACCAAACAGAAACAGGGAATAATGATAATCGTTTTAAAAAAACATGCACATGTGGAGAAATGACAGAGCTTTAAAAGCTTATGGCTTTCCCGCATTTAGGTCCTTTGTTTCTTGTTGCTGACTTCTCTTCGAAGAGTTGGGACCTGTCCTCTCTCTTTCTGTACTGTGAACCTCCCTTCCTTCTCCTGACACCCCTTCTCTTTGATAGATGATGCCAATCCCTTTTTCCAGAAATGCTCCTTTTCCACCCCACATCTAATTTCTCTCAAGCTACCCAGTTGGCTCAACTGTCCCTAAGAGACAGAGAGGGGGAATTTCCACAGCGATGCTATCCTTGACACATTTCCTGCTCCTCTTCCTTGGAAATGCAATGTCCCATGGCTGGTGTGCTGTTTAACTTTGTCCTGTAAGTTCAGAAGGAGAGATTGCACAAGCAAAATTGTTTATGCTCTCCTAGGCATGAGGCCAGCAATTGGAGAAAATGGCCAGTCAAAGAATGCTGGGTCCTGACTTCTGCCTTTCCGGTGTGCATACTGAGGAGAATGTAGAGTGTGTTTCAAGTAGGAAGCTAGGTGAGTCATTCGTCTTCACCAAAACTCCACCTACTCATCTATAAAAAAGAGACCACTAGGGAAACCCAACTGACAGAGCGTTGGGAAGATCAAAAGAGATGATATGTGTGGAAATGTCTTGCAAATCATAATGTAGTTTAAATGTGTTTAATTAAGCTGAACATTTGAGATGTAGATAATAAGTTAAAAGGAGTTCAGAGACAAGGGAGATCATTATATATGAGGAAGCCTGGAGAAGGCCTTGCGGAGAAGGTAGGGTCATAAGTCTAGGAGAGTAGATGCTTATCGAGTTCACGGTCCCCCAGCGCCATGTGCATTTGTGCCTCCCTGAAGGCAGAAGACAGAAACTCTTCCCTAGGGTCCTTCCTAATGTGTAGACATGTGATCTAAGGTCTGCATCCAGGTGAGATTTGGTCTAGATCTAAATTATGGGTTTGGACTCGGCTTGGAACTGGCTATCAGAGGTAGCAGGGGGAGAGAATCTGGGGAAGCTTCCATGCTCGCCTCTTTCCTTGAGAAGTTATAGCCTGCCTCAAATGCCTGGGAGACCCACTGAACAGCAGGCCTGGGATGCTGTTTGAATATTGCTCTTGATTGCTTAGCCCCTGGCCTGATACTCTTGGAGTATCTCGGAAGGGCTTTATATTTTTGGATAATTTTATTTTTTTAAGTCATCTTCAATGGGCAGAAATGAGATCTATTGTTTCCAACTAAGAATCGCTGCTGATAAAGGTTGGAAGTTTAGTTAACTGGGATGACCAAGAGAATATGTGTATGCTGAGATTAGAGAATTAAGCAAAGGAGAGTGAAATCACTCAAGCAGTGAATGCGTTGTGGTGAAAAGCAGGAGTTAAGTTTGGATAGATAGGTGGGACCAGTTGGCAAGAGCCTTGAATGCCTTGCAGAGAAGTGAAGATTTTTAAACCATAGAGAAGGGGAGTTTCTGAAGATATTTGAGTAGATAAATGACATCACCGAATGGGATTTTGGAGGAAAGTAAAGACCAAGGTGCTTATCTCCGCTTTTCTGCTGGCTGGTTGTTTGAATTCAAGCCACAGAAAGTAATGCTGGCTAAATTAATTAAATCAGAAAAGAAAGGCTGTGGAGTAGCTTACTGAATCAGAGGAAAACCTGGGGAACCCAGGTTTCAGCAAAGTAGAGCCAGAGCATTCCTGAGGCACTGGACACTAGGAATTATAAAGCAGTCTTCAACCGGCCAGTTCCTGTGCCTACCCTGATCGTCTAGGAGACAGCCATGTACTCAAATTAATAGTACCAGTAAGACCACCCTCCGGGAGAGAGAGGTGGTCTCCAGAGAGATCAGGCCCTAGGAGAGGATGAAAGAGGAGTTGTCCACTATACCTGTCCTCAGCGATAGCCCTAAAGACTTTGGATCCAGAGTGAAGAATACATCTGAAGAGAAGAGCACAAAATACATCTGAGTCTCTCTGAGTAAAGGTGAAACAAAGCCATTGGAGTGGTTATTTTCCCCTTCTGTACAGCGAGGACCCATGGCAACATCCCTCAATAGGTTTACAGCAGCTTCTTATCCCCCCTGCAGGGTTGTGAATTGGGATCATTAAGTTTTAAGTTGTTCTGTTGCTTCCGTGTTAGTGATCATGTAAATATCAGGATGCTGGATGGGGGAAGCAAGTAATGGCATGACTCTCAAGATCCTGGATTGTTGCTTATTAACTTACATCCAGAAAAACCTTAAGAACAGCACCCCATCCCCCAAATCATAAGCCAGGCATACTTTATGAGCACCACGTTAGAAAGGCAAAGCTAATAATTGTAACCATGTAGATGCAGAAACCATTAATGTTTCTCATGCCCTGTGGTAGGAAGAAATATATTAAAAATTGATTTTTGGTTTCTGCCTTTGTCTGTGTAACATTTATAATAAAGGATACAGGAGAAAGTATCCTTTAAAATTGATATTTCAAAGCATTTTGGGCTTGTTGGTGTTAAAATAAATTTTTATTAATGGTTTTATATTGCATGGTAAAAGGTCAGCATCTGAATATGACAATTTTATCTTCTGAAAGAAAAAAAATGGTGCTAGCGCTCTTCAATAATTACATATAAACCAGAATTTTTGCTAAATTATTGGGTCAAACCATTTTTAGACATGAAATTATTGTTTGAATATAGTGCAGGCTAAGTGTAGTAAAATGTGCAGCTCTTATTTTCCCCCTATTTTCTTTTCTTTTTTTTTTTCTTTACTCTTTCCCTGTCTCTTTCTATGTGCAATAAGGTGTAACTCGCTTCTATGCTGTATATACGGTACGCGGTGAGCCATGTGTTCATATTACTTCTTTGTCTCTGGGATTCTATTATCAGTTTACTCTTTTATAATTGAAGAAGCTTTTGTTCATCTGCGAAAAACACATTTCATTTTATTTTGTTCCTGTTTCAGCTTCTTGGGCATGATGTGGTGAACATACAATTCTGCGGGTGTTTTCTTCCCCCCCCGTCACTTTAAATAAAATATACTTCTAAAAAGCCTGCCCCATTTGTTCTGAATGTTTTCGAATGTATCTTAGCTGTGATTCCCCAGAAATGAAATGGCATGGTGCACTTTCTGATGGGTTTTCATTAATCTGGTATAGTTTTGCTGCTGATTTGAGTTCATCAAATAGGGCTATAACCTGATAGAAATAACACTGTCAAATGCTTGGATTTATCATATGTTTTGTAATTCCTTGGATGATGTGGGCAAGAGGGATCCATATCAGAAAACAGCCTTTGATTCAGAAGAGCTGCACAGGCTTGACGTGTTCATTGCCAAACCACCTAAAGTGTATAAAGAATGACATTTTATGCTACATCGTTCATCATATTTTTAGAAAGACTATGTGATGGATTAATAAAACATAGCAAATCTTCTATGCAAACCAAATGTTTATAATAAATGGAGCATAATCTAACCGTTCTGCTATAAAATGAATTAAAGTAGTCTCTAGCCAGTAAATTCAAACAGAATAGAGTAGGATGGTTAGGTGACCTTAACAGGCAAGCATTTTACTATTGAATACATAATTTCCTTTCAAATGGTCCTCCCCTATCAGGTTGGAGTGGGTTCAAAGTAACGCTGGAGCTTTTCTGTAGCTGGTAAGTAAGCAAAACTCGATGCAGATCGGAAGCTTGAAGGTTGAGGGGGGTGGCGGTGGGGGGACCGCTAAAGACAGCCGCTCCGATCTGAACGGAGTCCTGTAAATGCCAGCCGAAAATACTGTCATTGTGAGGTGATCTCCCCTGTTGTACAATGTGGTAGCCGTTTTTTAAGCGTGCTTGGTCTGCCATCGTATGTGGAAGAGAAGGCAAGCTAATATATATTTAATATAAATCGTGATGAAAATAAATCAGGAGGCTTATAACACAGTCATGTCTCGAGATGCTTTTTACCTTTATTATACTGGCAAACAGGTACCCTGTTAACCTTCAAAGTGGGACGGGAAGGGGTGCTGATGATAGAAGTGGAAGGAAAGTGAAAAATGCTCTACTTTTTCACATTTGTATTCATCTGCGAGCCATCCATTTCTTTGATGCTTTAATTTTTCACTCATTGCAGCCATATGTATGGTAGACAGCTTCTCTGAGATTTGCTTCTTTTCTTTTTTCTTTTTCTTTTCATTCATTTCTTTATCTTTTAAACAATGAGAAGTTTCACAGAGAGCTAAGCTTCCATTTTCTTCTTCTCTTTTAGTTGGAGGTGATTGGACTTAAAATACCATTTTGCTTTGGGCTCAATTTCAGCGAATGCCATGGCCAGAAAAGCTCCCAGGTGACAAATACTTATGGTTTTAGAGCACAGGCCGAGGAAGGCAGAGTGCACGTGGTACCACGCGTGGGGCTGAGCTCTGTGTGAGGTGAACACCTTCCGAAGGGTCATGGGAAGATTTCTCTGCAGTGATGATTTTATATTGTGATCCAGACTAGATCCTAAGGAATGTTGTTCTTCTCCTCCTCCTCCGGCACCTCTTTCTCCTCCTTCCTCTCTTCTTTCCCCTTCTACAATGCCTGCTACCTTTCCTCCTCGGCAGTTAGGCAGAAGAATTCTCTAAGCCTGCAAGATCTTAGAGCTACTCTCTAGGTGAGTGTGGGCTGGCATCGGAAGATACCACAGACTGGGTGGCTTAAACCACAGAAATGTATTTCCCCACAGTTCTGGAGGCTGGAAGTCCAAGATCAAGGTGCTGGCAGGGTGGGTTTCTTCTGAGGCCTCTCCGTGGATTGTGGGTGGCCACCTTCTCCTCCCTGTGTCCTCATGTGGTCTTTCCTCTTTACACACACACACTTCCGGTGTTTCTTCCTCTTCTTATAAAGACATCAGTACTGGGGCACTTGGGTGGCTCAGGCGGTTAGGCGTCTGACTCCTGATCTCAGCTCAGGTCTTGATCTTAGGGTCATGAGCTCAAGCCCTATGTTGGGCTCCACGCTGGGTGTGGAGTCTACTTAAAAAAAAAAGACATCAGCACTATAGGATTATAGTACTAATCTTATGATCACATTTCCCTTAATGACTTTCCTCTCTCTAAATACAATTATGTTGGGGGTTAGGGCTTCATCATGTGAATTTGGGGGAGACACAGTTTAGTCCAAAGTAAAGCCTATCTGGACAAATGGTCCATTTAGAGCATTGTATGGACAGATAACTTAGACCTCTGTTGGGGAGTGAAAGTTGTATATCTCACATCAATTCCCACATCCAAGAGAGATGGATCCATGAAGGAGTCAATATCCCCATCTTGACCCTCACTGCCTTTAATATCACATGTCTGTTTTCCAGAGCATCTCTCACCCCAGAGACCAAATATCTTCCTCTTTCAGGATCCCAAGCCCATTACTAGAGAGGTGTTTGTAGCAGAACCACTAGATTTTAGGAATGTACTTTATTTAATGGCGATGTAAAGTTTCCCTAGTTTCTCTTTCCTGTTCTACATTAAAGCCTGCATGCCCTCGTGCACGTTCATTCCAAATTCCACCCTTCATTTTTCTAATGTTTCATATCTGCTAAACCAAACCTGACTTACTAGTATGGTGAGAATTTCAGTCCCCAGTAGCTGGCTGATAAAAGGCTACCGTCATCCTCATCACTGTTATTTTCTCATGCCTGCTGACATTAACTGGCCAGACTTTGATTTCAGTGTATTAACTCATTCGAGCCCTATAATGACCGTATCCAGTAGCTACTATTACTACTATACATGAATTTGAGATGCGGAAACTGAGACCAATAAGTCCTTATTTGCATATTAGAAATTAGAAATAAAGGTCCTCAGAGGTTAAGTCAGTTGCTCAAGATCCCATAGCTTGTAAGCAACTGAGCAAGAATTTGAATTCAGGAATCCCACTCTGGCATCTGCTCTATTAAAGCATAGGCTGTTAGGAGTCAGCCTAAAATCTGGAAGAGACTCCATCAATGCTCCATAATTCGACTCAGTTACTCAGACTGATGAGGAAACCAAGATCCCATGTGGTCCTTATTCTCGCATGGTCATATGATGGGTGCCACCCAGTAGGCAACTGGGATTCTTATCTTTATTAGACATGACAAAAATAAAATTTACAGTTTTGAACACTTAAACACCACTTTTTCTATACAACCTCAAAATTTCATAATTGACTAATCTAGATTTCAATTCCCCCATTTTACAGATAAAGAGACTGAGATCGAGAAAGAGGTTAAATTGGTCACACAGTTCTAAGGGACCTCAACCTCAAACTACATGGCTTTTTGTATTCAAACCATGCTCTTTCCTCTCCTTGGCTTTCCACTGTGCTATGGCCATGGCTCCCCATCCTGAGGCCCCACCCCTTGCGAACTTTGCAAAGAAACATTATGCATGTCCCTTCCCACCTGAGGCAGTACTATCTCAAGGAAACGCAGATGTCAACAGTCCTAGGTACAAGCCAGCCCTCGCAACTACTGCCTGGGTCATATACTTACCTCTTCCAGGCTGTAGGGGACTCAATTCTCTCATATGCAAGAGGGGAAATACATGGTCACCACATCAAGACAATGTTTCTTCATTCAACAGGTATTTATTTAGTATTTAATGGGACTGTGAATGCTAGAGACCGGGTTTGACCTCAGAGATCACTGTGAGAATGACATGATACATACAGAGTGCTTAGCACAGTTTCCTAATACATAATGAGGATCCATCAAATGTTACGAGGTGGTATGAATATTGTTATTGCTCTTACATTGTCTTGAGTCCCATAGCCAATGCCTGCCCTGCTTGCGTATAGCATTGTCACAGACGTTTTGTGAGCAAACATGGACACACACACACACACACACACATCCTTAAGCAAGAAGGGTTTTTTCCCCATGTTAGCATTATCAGATCCTCAATAAATAGTGGGCCAGATGTGACTAATTCTTACCTCTTCATCTATCTAATACTTGGGCTGCTCTCCATGGCTTTGTACTTAGTCTTCTCCCTTTTCATCTTGTTAGGCCATTAGAAGTTCCTCTCTTTGATCTCCAGTAGCTTTTAAAGAAGCTGGAGAAATCTTTTTTTTTTTTACCGCTCGAGCCACTCTTTCCTCCTCCTTGCTGCCTTGTCTGTGACTCGTTGATGATGGCGTCACCCATCCTGACACCAACACACTTGTTTTGTCATTTGGCTGTTGGTGTCCTCTACCAGTGACGTTCTGTGCTTTTCCCTAAGCTTTTGATTTTGTGTCAGAAGTAGACCCCATATATTCAATTAGGAACACTTAAAAAACTTCTTTCTACTGGTTTATAGTCCCATCTGGAGGCAGGGAGTTACTCTGCAGAATAAATTGAGTGTGAAATTTGGCTATGCAATAAGAATTCACTTCCGTTAAGGCAATGAGAAGAGATGCATAAAATTCAAATCATGCATAGAATAAATGCTTTATCTTTAAGAAACATATAAATAGACATCAAACACCATAGAAACATAGAGGGTTTCCTCTCTCTCATCTCTGTCTCTGTCTCTGTCTCTCTCTCTTTTTAGAAACAAATTTGTGTGCAATTTCATAGCAAAAACTTTGCAAGGAAAGATTATGCATGTCCAATGCTGATAAGACTGCCCAAATATAAATTTTATGATGCATTTCCTTTAGAATTCCATCTTTCTCCCCACATAATCAAAGAAAGGAAAATAAAGTTTGAAAGCCTTTGGAGTGCCAAGTGCAGGCACCTGAGGAAATCAGAAAAGAATTGAGAACCTGATATTGTAGCTAATTTGTAACATTTTTGCTAAGGCTGCTCTCCTTGAAAGAAGGCACTTGCTCTAAATTTTCTTTCCTTCTTCATCCACAGGACTGCACTTCCTATGAACACTTGCCACTGATAAAAATGCAGGGTAGGAAGTGAGGGGGTGAGGCAATTAGGGAAGCTTGCAAGCCAGCATCCTGAGCCCAGGAAGACCACAGTGGAAGGGCTTATCTGATCCTCCAGGGAATTGACAGTGGGTAGAATCCCTGCAGTTGAATAATAATGCAGTCAATCTTTGCTTAACCAGCAGCTGAAGGACCCTCAAACCAACATCACTGGTACAGATAGGAAGTCACAGGTAGAAGCCTGAGAGGGCCTTTTGAGGACTCTTAGCATCAGACACCTGAAGATATGCACAGAAAATTTGTGTTTCAAAAACCTACCAATAGCATAATGATACTATCTTATATGTTTCTAATGTAATATTCTCCAAATGATGACAAATAAAACAGTTTTTGTGTTCAGGCAAACTTGGGGGAATATCGATTAAAGAAAAAGACAAAAGTAACATTGCAGGACTTTTCAGAGCCTTTAAAAGTTTCCCGAGCATTGTGAATATCTGAGGGAGAAACACAGTGTGAAATAGTAGTTTGATTTTTCACTAAATACCTCACAAGTCTTTGATTCCTTGGAATACACTCAAAGATAAACTGGCTTAGTGCTTCACAAAGCACTTCCGTAATAGATTATATCTGAAAAGTGAGCACGTGTATATTCCATCAAGGTTGTGTTAAATTACGGTCTGTCAGTTTAATAAAATCTCAGTTACCTGAGGGCCTGCAATCACTCATCTGTAATCCCACAGTCACAAAAAGCCATACTTTGACCATCACTACCTATGATCCTCTGAAACTTTCTGGCCTGCACAGCTGTGCCTTCTATTTTTAGAAACTGCTGTTTATTTGCAGGAAATATTGAATTCATCTTCCTAGACGAGGTTGACTCTACTGGCAAGAGATTTCGGATTTTCATTTTTATCATTATCTCTTTAAACCTGATTGTGTTTAACTTCTTACAGTTTCATTATTCCTGAGCACCACCTCTGACGTTTCACTTTGCAGATTTTCCTTTATTTCTTTAAATGTCTGTGCCTTTATTCCAGTGTCATTTGGGGAGGATGAATTTCCTCGTTTCCATCCTGCTTGATCAACGTCATTGAAGATAAACAACTCGGCAGCCACAGCATGCTGTTTCTAAGTATATATGATGGTCCAGATGACAGATTTTGTATTTATATTTGGTGAAAAAGTGCTGTTTTCTGCTAAAAATGTGAATTAGAGAAAGCTCGGCCATGCAAGTCAAATGCCTGAAAAAACAGGTCTAAGGTGCCATCTCCATTGTTTGGGGAGAGGGCATCTCCTTCAGGTGGCTTCCCTGCGAAGTGGATTAATTTTTAGTAAGTGACGGATCAGGTAGTTCTGTGTACACTCTACCCTAACCATACTGATTATATGAGTTATTGCTATAATATTTTCTCAAAGTTACATGGAACCTTCCATAAATCTCCAAGTATTCTTGTATTTATTATCCCATATAGCTAGGGAGATACTGGGAATATACAACCACAGGTACAACTTGGATAATGATCAATTAGAATGGACCCAGGTCTGGCCTGGAGCGGGATCGTGGACCCCCTGCTGTGTCGTGCTGGGTGCTCCCCTCTTAATTGTTGGATCCTAAGGAGACTGGATAGACAGGGGGGTGAGGACTGGAGTACCTACACATACCGGCAGGGAGGTGTGATATTTTAAAAACCGATTCCACAGCACTCTGCTAAATATCAGACCAGCATATATCATGAGAAGGATACTAGGAAATAGAATTTTTCTTGTTTTAGAAAAATTGCAAAGGAGAACACAATCTGGGGTAGGAAGACCTTTTGACCTTTAATCAAAATCATGGTCACTGACACTACTCAGGATAGGTATCAACCCTGTATTCCTTCCATCAAGGGAGGAAGCAAGGATGTAAAGTAGGGACCTGGGGTCCTTCAGCTGCGGGTAACACATTTTGTAGGGATGGGTGAATGCTCGTGAGAATAAATGGACCAAGGCAAAGAACATAGTATGACTATGAATTGTATCCACCCTTTTCTGAGTGTCAGATGCAAGCTTGTTCATTGCGTGAAACCTCCAGGTAGTGCTTCCCCATGGTTACCTACCCCCTGCTATAACCACATATTATATAAGCAGCCAAGCATATAAATCATGATTTGAAAACTTGGAGGGGCTAGGCGGGGACATGTGGCTAACAGCTTGTTTTCTGCTAAGTTGCAAAATAGCAGGGCTCCACTCAAAGAGTTGCAAGGTTCATCTGACTTCACAGCCTACTGTTAACTCATTCGGCCCCAGCTTCAGAAGCAAAGCCCAGGGAGGCTGCCCCCTGAACACCTCACCCCCTTGCAGCAGAGGGAAAAGAATTGCATGTATCATGTGGCTTCTGGTCTTATCCCATGGTTGACACCATGGTGAGTGGGATTTTTTTGTACTCAAGCCTTTTCTCCAGTTCCCTGATAGACAGGGGGATTCTTAAACCCCGAGGTGAAATGTATCTAGTAGGATAGAAGTCTGCCTAAATTTTTGGTAAATGAGAGGTGGGGTAGTCACGTACTTAACTATCCCATCGAATGTTCAAGGTAACTAGCCCGCAACTGTACCTCGTGTCACTGTCTTGCTGTCTTTTTTTGCTTTTGGAATGTTGAGGGGAATTGTTTCTTCATCTCTGTGGGAAAAGAAAAAGGGAACAGGAGAAAGTCCTCGCCCAACCTGGGAGAAAAGATTAAGGGACAGAATGGGATATGTTGAGCAAATACCTGTGAAGTCGCTTTCTGCTGTGAGAGTGTAATCCATGCTCAGCAGTGGCCCTGGAGGCAGGCACACGTCTGGGAGTTCCAACGTGGGTGGGCCCCGTGGGTGACTCAGTGGCAGGGAGAAATAAGATGACAGGATGTCCATGGGTCTAGGGTTCAGACTGAATATAGAACAACATTAGAGAGAGTTGATTCATGGACGGCCATGGTCATTATGGGAACTTGGGAAGAAGATAAACATTCAGAGCCTTCCAACATGCCAAGATACTTATTCTCCCAACAGTAGAGTAAGCTGTTATAAATATTAATAAATAAATATTCGTTGAGCCTCTCTGATGTTCAGTGCATTCTTCCCGGCACTGGAGGATTCCTAGCAAGCATCAGAGAAGTCAAGAGAGGCTGTGTGCGGAGCGGCTGTGGATATGTGCCTACGGGCTGGTCCCGGTGGAGGTCACAGCTGCGCTCTTACTTACTACCTTAGTATCCCCCAGATGAGCTGTCTTACGTCTCCATGACTCGGTCTCCTTGTCCATAACAAGCACAAAATGGAAGTCCCTGCATTATGGGATTATTGTGAGGTCGTACTTTATATGTGTAACGTTTTTACAGCACACCGGTAAGCACCCAACAGACGTTAGCTCTTTTATCAAGACTCTCGCTGTTATTAGTATCGTGGCTCTAAGGTCGGAGCCCCAGCTCCACCGTGAAACAGCTGCGTGGCTCCCGACAAGTCCCTCAACGTCTGCGTTTCTCTGAGACATAGCGCCCCTGGCAGTAGAATGAGGATTGCAATACTTGCCCCCTGGCTGAAGGGATACTTCCACAGATCTCCATAACCAACCCTCTGGTGAAAGCCCTTTGCCAAGCTACGAAGTTCTGGGCAAGGGCAAAGTCTCAGGAGTTCTTATTTTAATAAGGCATTTATTAAGAGTAAGTTGTTATGGTCTAGTTGCAGAAATAAGGGATGCAGAAAAGGTGACGGTGTCTCTAGGGTAGTCTGAATAGGGAATGAACGGAAGGGTGGAGGTGGTGTCTCCTGAGTGGTCTGAGAGGATCGCTGGATGCGGTGGGGTTGGCACTGACCTGAAGGAAGGGGGGGCACCAGCTCGGCTGATAGCCTAGTGGCCAGTTCCATGAGAGACTGATCAAGGTGCTGAGCACAGAGTAGCCGCCCCTGATCTTTCTGCAGCCCTTAGAGGTGCTGTGACACCTGCTCCCCAATGCACTCTTCTCCAATTCTCACGAGCATACTCTCACGACTCCCATTTTACAGATGTGGAGAATAAGGCTCGGAGGGGTTAAGTCGCTCGCTGGAGTACATGTGGTTAACGAGTGGTGCTGATGGGATCCAGGGGCTCTTCTGCCTTTTGCCTGATTTGGGAGTGGAGGCTTTGAAGCATCGGGGCTCTGTCGCTTCTTCCGAAGAGTGGCAGACCTGGGACCGGCTGCTCTTGTGAAGGATAGTGCCGAGGGCTTTCTCACTTCTGGGTCGTCTCACCTATTGTTCCCACAGCCGGAAACATTCTCTGCCTTCACCCATTGGACTCTCTCCTGCTTCTTCAATTTTGTTTTTCTAGGAAGGCTTCTTTGATATTCTTCCTCCCCATTTCTGGGCCACGGGTCCCTCTGAACGTCCATACATAGCCCTTGTCACGTTGTTGCATCACACAGTTTCTCTGTTTTGAGCCTTCAGCTGGGCTGTGAGCCTGTGTGAGCAGAGACGGGTCTGCAAAGAAGGGGGGAGGATGGAAAGAAGGGAGGAAGGAAGGAAGGAAGGGAGGAAGAAAATAGGGAAGGAAGGGAGGGAGGGAGGGGAGAAGGAAGGAAGGAAAAGAAAGAGGGAGGATGTATATTAAAAGATAAACCTTGTAAATAGGGCTTTGGAAGTTCAGATTGGAGAATAATTCTCAGAAGCCTCTTTAGCGCAGAATTCTTGTATCCCTCCCACTCCCCATATGCGCATATGGGAAATGTATCATTCTTTCCCTTGAACCTGAAGCTCTCAGGAGCCACCCATCAGAATGGGAGCCAGTCTTGTCTGCTCGCATCTCCTTCACCTGCCCAGCTAACATGTGGGCCCCATTGCTCAGAGCCATTGCAACCAATTTGGTCGATAATCTGCAAATTAAAAATTCAATAAGTAGTTCCCAGAATCATTTTCAAAAGCTGGGACATAGAAATCAACATGTTAATAATCAGTGCGCGACGGGGTGGGTTTTCTGCTGCGGATTGTCATTGCTTTACTTTGGCATTATAAAAAGTTCATGGGATGCGTTCCTTTAATTTTGCTGCACAGAGTGTAGGCTTTTAGGGGTGTTTGGTGAGTATCGATGTGGGTAATGATATTGCACATGGATTTTGTGGCAACTCAGGTGGGAAATAAATAGGGTTCAGTAGGATTCATCAGAATTTCCTTTAATAAGAAGGCCTTACGTCTATGTAGCACTTTTTGGCCCATCCTCAAATGGGTCTCTCGTATGCTCCCAACCAGACTGCAGGGCAAGGCAGTAGCCAGCGTTTCTTCCCGGCCACACGCATGAGGAATAGTGTCCGAAAGTACATGGACTCCCTCTGGCAGGTAGTGGGTGGTAAAGTGGGATGAGAAGCTAGCTGTGTCCATTCCTAGATGGAGAGCTTTGCTGACCTAAGTGTTGAGCCCCACGGTGCTAACAAATTCACAGAAAGGTTGCCCTAGAGATTCAAGCATAAAAACCTAAAGCCAGGATACCTGGTCTAAGCCCGGCTCCGAGAGCAGCAAGGCTTTGACAGACAGCCCTGGGTTCAAGTCTCTGCTCTACCACGTGTTAGTCGCAAGACCTCAGACTTGTCACTTGAACTCTCTCCACTTTAGGTGCTTCATTGAAATGCTGGAGGTAATAATACCTACTTCTCAGAGTCACCATTAGGCTGAGAGGAGAGGGTGCGTGAGAATGGACTGAGTGGGTGCTTACTGGGATCCCTGGCTCTTGAAATCGAAGATGCATGTGACAAGGTATCTGACACGGAAGACCTAACAAACAATCTTTGCTGTGCTGTCCCTAAGGTAGCCACTAGCCCCATGTGGCTTTTGACATTTAAACGGATCGCACTTCGAATAAAATGTGAAATCTAGTTCCTCTCACTATCCACATGTCTAGCATCCGGTAGCCACAGGGGGCCGGTGGCCACCGTACCGCTCAGCAGAGATGCAGACCCCTTCCATCACTGCAGAAAGTTTGGTGGGACCTCGCTGCCTTTGGAGAAATGACCTCTCCAGAGAGACAGGCAGGGGGGATGCCCTGCGAGGTCTTGAGTCCACATGGCCACAGGAGGAGGCCAGCATCAAGGCATGGACCGGTGGGTGCCCACTTGCCGTTGTTCAACGACGTTGTTTCCACGGGGGCTATGCAACTCGTGGGTAAGGAAGCCAGTGCAGTGCATGGACTAGGCTCACTCCAGAACATGCTGCTGGTAATTGTGTGCAGTGCTGCAAATGGCGGGTAATTTCCTCTCAGGTGCCTGTTGTACACGCTTGTTTGGCATGCTTTATTGCTGGGTGGATTTACACTCTGCATTTGCCATAAAAACTGTTTCCAAAAGAAACAAGAAGCATGGCAAGATAGAAAGCGATATAAAAAGGGTATTTTGTGATTTATTTATGTCAAATTTATGGAAGATGACAGGAGGCATTACAGTTCCAAAATTAGTTGTCACAGTCAGGCTATAAATCCTGCAGGACAGGAGTTAAAGTGTTGGGTTGGGAACCAGGACCCCTGGGTCTATGAGGGCCCGAGTGCAAACGAGGGAAAGGAGTTCTAAAAACCCTTCCCTGAGGGGCTTGGCCGGCCCTCGTGCTGAGAAGCTGGCACTTCATAGCTAATGAGTATTGGATGCTTGCTGTTTTAAGTGTATAATCTCATTTAATTCCCACGAGCTGTTTTACTCACCTTGCGGATGTGGAAACTCAGTACGGTATGTCTGTACCAAGAGGTGCGTTGAATTGGGATGAATCCAGAGAAAGCGGGAGGTTGACTTGAATGTACCTATTATGCTTTCACTAAAGATTTAACTTCATTCATGGTGCCCAGGCATGGATTTAGCACACCCTGTGTGTCAGACAGGGCACCAAGAATTAGGGGCACAGAGCTGATAAGATAACATGGCCCCTGCCATCAATGGATTTTTGGTCTAGCAAGTGATGTACAAACAACTGTGGTATGAATCTGACTGAAAAAAACAGTGATGCGGTGTAGATATATAGAGAATTCTCCGGGGCTAAGAGGGAACATGGCTCTAACTCCAACTGAAGTGCCTGGAAGAGTGTCATGGAGGAGACAGACTTTGCGATGAAGAATGGCGGTAGTCTCTGAGTTGAATCTGAATCCTTGGCAGTCAGAGATGTATACTGTCCATCTATACTGCCTTTTAAATTCTTTGCATTTCACTGGGGAGCGGTACCCTAAACAAGTAAGTAGAGGACGCAGAAGTTTTGAAGCAGGAGACTATTGAAACCCTCTTCTCTCTTGACTTCCGCCAAGTATTCTCCTTCCTCAGCCACTCCTTCTTGTTCTCCTTTATGGGTTCTTGTGTGTTCAACCCTTAACAATTGCTGTCCCCCTCTTTTTCACCAGAGGGATATCCTTCTGCCTTCTTCCTTTCTCACCCCATACACTGGGGGTGTGACCTCCTCTACTCATATGACTCCAGTTCCCAAGTATTTTCTGATAATTCAGAAATCTATAACATCTGTCCTAACATCTTTCAGATCCAGATATCCCCTGTGTATTAACTATTGTGCCTGAATATTCCACAAATACATCAGACTTGCTCAACACGTCCCAAACGTGCCTCTCTTTCCGTATTCCCTACCACCATAAGAGATTCCATGGACCACCACTTAAGTCAAAACACCAGGAACCAGCCTCGGATATCCCTTCTCTCATCATCCATACGTCCTGTCATTCTTCAATACATCTTGAATCTGTCTTCATTCCTAATCTATGGCCTCACTGATGAACGCTAGTTGCCATTAGCAGAAGAGCAATATGGAGACAGTGTACGTATGTTTAAATTCTGGCTCCATGACTTAAACTACTAATTACCTCTGTACCTTAGTCCCCTTATCTGTGAAATGGAGGCAACATGTAAGATCTGCTTCCTGAGTTGTTGTGAGGATTTAGTGAATACTAGAAGAATGGCCAGCATACAAAAGCACTAGTTGAGTTTTTCTGAGTACAATTGAACATTTATTGTACTGAATATTGTGCTGAGTGATTTATATTTACGTTATAGAATCTCCATAGCGCTATGGGGGTTTTCATCAGTTCCATTTTACAGGTATGAAAACTGAGTCTTGAAGAAGGGAAATAAATAGCCCACACATCTAAGTGAGTCACAAAGCCAGCGTTCTAACTCATAACTGGCTGATACCAAAACTCGTGCCCCTAACCAACACGCTTTCTGGATTCGCCCCAAAAAGACATCCGAACTGGCCTCCTGGCCTCCAGTTTTTCCTCCTTCCAGTGCCTCTTCCACACGGCTGCTTGACCCTGTTATAAAGAGCACTTGTTTTAAGAAGATTAAGGCATCCCAGACTTCACTATTTCCTCCCTGCTGGCCTCACTCCAGCCCCGCTCCCACACCCTCATTTTCCAACCCTTTGGCCAACTTTCCAAGAGCACCCAGGAGCGAATGCAGCACTGCCAGGGTTCATAAATGCAATTATGTAGTTAGTGGGAACTTAATATTATGGCCACGCATTTATGAACAGTTAAGCTGCCTGGAGGGGGTTGGGAAATGTATTGAGCTCCCTCTAGGGCTTGAGTCATGACTCTGCCTCCATGTGGACCCGCAGTCCTCCCAGAATTTTCTCCACCTCTCCAGAGGTAAGACACCTCTTCTTTCAAATGGACTGCAAGGCTTAACTAATGATCATGACGGACTTACAGGTGCTCGAAGACAAAGGCACTGCTTAAATACGCATGTAATATAAATCATATGTGGATAAAAAGAGACAAGTAAATTAGATCAACCAAAGGTCACTCATTTACTCAGCTGGGCACTCTAAAAGTTCATCCAGGATTGTTTCTTGCCAGGAGTGAATGGATTTGAAAGTAAAGATTTTCTATGGTATTTTGCTCACAAAAGGTTCCTGCAGTGGGTAAAGAATGATATTGCTCATGGTAATAGCAATGAGAGAGGCTAGTGAGGGAGAATAATTTGAAAAATGAATGTCTCTTGCTATTTTCCTTTGACGAACAATCACAAAAGATCTTCCAGGTTTAATGCTAGGTCCCAGTTTCTTGAGCCTGTGTTTTAGAAACGGATTGATTGTGGTTTTTACCGGGTCTCTGCTACGTCCGCATCACAAAATGTCACTTTGCAGTTAGATGGCCCCCATCTGAAAGGCAGAGATGCCAATTGCAATTCAAAAATCTCAATTTTCAAATATACCTTACAGCTTATTCCTGGTGAGAAACACTTTCCCCCCCTCTTGGGCATGGTAAGTGTTGTGCTGAGAAAAAAGGTGGAGAGTGTTCTTTTGAATGAAAGGAAATTTGCAGCTAGGAGCTCAAGTCCCTGGAGCTTAAGAGGCCTCCCTTCTTCTTGGGCTTCTTGCTGTGTGGCTTTCCCGTGGGCTCAGGTGAGAGTCGAAGACAATTGAAACAGGGAAGGTAAAAGGCACAGACTAATGGCAGCTACGTTCATCCCCTCCTCTGCTGGGGCTTCTGTCAAGGTTATAATCTCTACGTGCAGGTGCCGAGGGGGCCCTGGGCTCTCAGTGGACCAAGTTCATGCAGTAAGCCTTCGGCAAACAGGATCCTTGTATTGACATTTGGGATTGTTCAGACTCAGACAAATATCTTCCTGGCTAGGAAGAGCCAACCACAAGTTCCAACGCCCAGTTTGGATTTGAGAGTTAGGAAGAGCTGATGCCTTTGCACCCCCAAATTGTCTTCAGCAGCTCGAACAAGGAGAGGTTGGGCTCTGGGGAGGCGTCTCAGCAATGGACCTGGATAGTAGAATAGAGAGGGGAGGCAACAGGATGACGTGGGAAGGTCTGCTTCCTGGTGCTCTTACTTGAGAATTGTTTGAGCAAGACGTTCATGTTCTCTGTGCCTTGGAGTCCTCTTCAAAATGAAGGCGTTGGGCCAGTGGCCTCGTAGCCCCAACACGCTCTCTTAGGTGATTGACCTCGGTTCTGTCCCTTGCAGTGACACTTTGCTCTCATCCACGATGGACAACAGAATTTGACAGTTATTGCTGAATGAATATTCAGACTTTTCTATCCGCTCTATTTTATCTAGAAGAAAAACTGCCCCCTTGCCACCTCTGATTTCTTTTTGGTGTTATTAAAAAAAATGACAGGAGAGATTGTGGAAGATGGACCCATTTGGCCTTCTCAGCAGATTCGCTATTTGATTTTTTTTCCCCCTCACCCTTTTCTTACTGGCCAGAAGGGTTTGATTTAGTTGGAAACGGCACCTAACAGTGCAAATGCTCATTATCTTTATTGGTTATGATCTTTAGGCCCATTTCTCTACCCAAAGTCCTCAAAACAGCCTATTAGTTAAAGTACTCACTTGGACTCCTTTAGGGCTGGTGTCACCGTGCCGGGAGAAGGATGATTTCGGGAAGAGTCCTCCACGATGAGCAGCTCATCACTGCATAACAAGCACAGGGGGTCTTGTGATAGGCAGAGGATGTGGCCACTTAATGCCTGTCCCAATTGCCACAGTTGAGAAAAGCTAGTTCTTACACCGTGTGCTTATAATGCAATAACAGGTGACATGGGAGGGTGGGAGATCCCATGTCCTTGTCACATGTTGCTCTGGGAACTGGATTCATGCTGAAACGACTCACAAGTGTCCTAACGTTTTATAGGAAGGGTAATGCGGGGGTCAGCAAGGGAAATGGCCAGTCTCCCCAGTAGTTTCTGAAGGCACAATTGAGCAGGCCGAGAACTTCCGGGTACCATATAGTTTCTAGAGAAAGATAAATCATGTCATATACTTGAGCTGCATTCCCGAAATCCTCCACCAGTGGGACTGCGGTGCCCTGGCCTTGAGTTAGGAGAGTGTGACCTTTTTTCAAGTTTGATGAAATTTTGATCAGAGGGAAATTAAATCTAAATGACTATTCTGTCATCAGAACTTCTGCTATGGTGGAAGATCTTTCATGGAGAGATAGTATCGTTACAAGATGAAAATAGTAAAATGGCGTCACTGCCTCTTTCCTGGCATTCTTATTAGCCATCTAGTCATGTGGTTATTTTTTAGAGAACTATCCAGAAAAAAATATACAGATATACCCACACATGCTTTTAGCCATCTTTTTGCTTTTCCTGCCAATATGTAGACTTAACTAAATTAACACATAGAAGCATAATTAGTGCAATGATGCATAGATTATTTCCTTGATAACTCTAAATGAGTGTGCTCATTGATCAGAGGGATTAATCTACCTTCCATTATTTTGCCATGTGTGTCTAAGTCCATTAGTCCATCAGATTCCCAGTGAAACCGGAAAGGCTTTAGCGATGCTTTATTTTGTTATGAATTTGGGCAGATTAAGGGGAGTTTGAAGCCTCAAGCGCTGTAACAACGTGATGACTTTCACTGTAGGTGGAGGTAATGGACCTAATTGAGCATGCTCGTTAAATCTTACCCATCTGCAGGACACATCGCACAATTCAAGATGATGAGGCTCTCTGCCAGAAATAATGATGATTTTACTCCTTTTTCATTTTAGTCATTTTCATAGGACAAATGCATTATGCTCAATAGGACTCCACACAGGATTTACTTGACCAAGTCGCTCCCAGTGGGGACTCAAGTAGACTCGGAGGTTTTGCCCACTCCCGCCTCTCCAATTAGGAGCCCAAGGTTGCCAGCTCACTCATTCTGGTCCAACTAGCTGTGATTTACCTACTTTGTATGTTCTAGGGAAGGATTTCTTGCTAATACTTTAGCACTGTTGAGATTTGGGGCCAGATCATTCTTTGGGGGGGGGGTGGAGGGACTGTGCTGTGTATTGTAGGAAGTTGAGAAGCATCTCTGAATTCCATCTAGTAGATGCGAGTAGCATCTCTGTTCCCTCTGTAGCCACAACCAAAAATGTCTCCTGACATTGCCAACTGTCCCCCAGGGGGACAAAATCGCTACTGCTCTGGAGATATTTCTGACACAAAGGGATGAGAATTTAGCCCTTCATATCTAAAATAGAGGCTGAATCTATCTGGTTACCTTATTGGGAGATTTCAAATCAGGTTTTAAAGGTTAGCCTAGATTGCTACCTGATTCAACTCAGCAGGAGAAATCATACCATGTTGCGTGTGAAGTGACTATAATTTATTAGCTCATTAGTCTGGCCTTGAAATCGCCATTTTGAGCCCTTGCCCAGGCTGACCAAGCTGAAGGCTGAGTTGCTTTTTTTTATAGACTCAAGGTTTCTCCTCTGCTCCTGGACACTCATTGCGGGAGCTCACTGAGTTTACCATGGCCTGCTGCCCTCACTGATAAACAGCCTTTACTTGAGTATCCAATGGTTCAAAATCTTCTGCTGCCATCACTTTCCCAGCCGATAGAGAAGTTCTGCTCTATAAATGAGAAGGACGAAGAAGAGCTGATCAGGGAGCTAGGAAGGAGAAAGACTGACCTGTCACATTTATCCTTCTTCTTCCACCTTCATAAGAGAGTCCAAGACCTCACATCACAGCCTCTTGAAGGTTGAAAAGGGGAGCAAGAGTCTCTATGCTTCCTGTTGGCATCTTCCCCAATGGCCAAGATGAAGATAGGGCAAGTGGTTTTCTCCCAAGCTACACTGTGCTGGCATGTCCCCCAATGAAGAAACAGGGAGAATTCTCCATTTCTAATCTCTTACTCTGCTTACCATATCTTACCATCCCCTTCGGTAGAGTTAATAATCATACCAGGCAATCGAGGAGGTTTTTCCATTCAGGGGCATGTCGTACACGTTCTGACGCCACAGTAATTACTGAAATATGCAAGAGAGGCACATTTCGTTTTACCTTGGATTTGATGCTTGCAAATAATTTGGAGACTGGGCAGCCAATTCAAGTATCCTGATGGATTTTTATCTGACCAGGTGTTCACTCTGTTCCCTGCTTAGTTCTCTGTCAGCAAAGAGCCCCTCCTCATGTTGACTCCATTGAGGAGGGCCATATGGTAGGCAATACCTCCCCTCAATCAATGTAGTTGCATTTGCGTTCATGCTCTGATGAGACAGGAAAGGGGAGACTCCTCTCCCACGCCGAGAACCTTGTGCTTAGAGCAGAACTGAATATAGAGGGATGGAGGCTTTTTTTTTTTTTATTGGTAAAAGCATCAAGGGTACTAGCTAAAGTCATTTAATTGCATACTGAAGTTCTAGGATGTGTTCCAAATTCCACTCCTTCTGTCAATATGAATAAACCATAAACCCTTTGGGGATAAATCATGCTAATAAACATACTCTTTAAGAAATTAAGAGAACTAGGATTCTATTTGGGTATATCTTCACTAACATTTTTTAGCCTTCCTTGGTAAGAAGGGCATATTAATCTATTTTTATTCTATTCCTTAGTCTACGCTAAAGACAATCTGTTTCATTAGTACACTTAAGCACTTTGTAGAAGTAATTTTACTATAAACATTATGAAAACATTATTTTCTATTAGCTATTTTTCCATGAGCTGTACTTTATTTCTATGAACTATTTTCCTTTGGCCGTGTGGTCTATAAGAAAACACATTTGTACAGGAAAACATATTTCATCGTTCTGTATTTCTATGTTTTCTTATAGAAAGTGCAATGACTTATGTTCACAAAGATATTCACATAAGACCATTTATTTGAAAACTGCCCTGCACTTGAACAAAATTGATATCATTAAGGTTAAATGAATTGTCAAGGTAGATTACAGGTGATACAGATATGTTTAATGAAGGGGAAGCAGAATTTTAAACAAGGTAAAGAAAATTCTGAGTTATGAACTTAGAAAGTATGTTTAGGCCCCTGGGTTTATACCTATTTTTGCTATGAATTTGTGGTCAGTCTAAGTCAAGTTATCTGCTGTTTACAAGTTTATCTTACTGGGGCTTTATGAAAATTCTGTAAGGATTTCAGGTCTAAGTCAAGTTATCTGCTGTTTACAAGTTTATCTTACTGGGGCTTTATGAAAATTCTGTAAGGATTTCAGGTTAAATATTTTTCTATAGGTATGCTTATATTTTTATTGTAACTGTCATTCTACATACAATAAAAAATGACGGGCAAGTACAATGAAAAGTAAGGAAAATGATGATTATTGTTAAACTAATCCAGTGCTTGGAACTTAACTCAAACTTGAATTTAATGAAGTTAAGTCATTTGTGCTTTTCATATACAATGGAACAAATATGACTTTCCTTTCTTCTAAAAGATAACTGTTTCTCAAACTATGGGAAATGGTTGTTTCCCATTCCACCACTTTTCTTATTTGCAGTGTCCTTATTTAAATGCACACCCAGGAACAGGCTGCTAGCAACTGATTATATCATTGCAAAACTACTACGATTTGAAGTCCCCAAAAGGACAGTATCATCAACTAAACTCAGGTATCCCTCTGTCTTTTTGCCAACATTCCAGATTTCTGCCATATTGGTAGTATCTTTTTTTTTTTTTTTAAGATTTCACTTATTTATTTGTCAGAGAGAGAGAGAGAGGACAAGCAGGGGGAGAGGCAGGCAGAGGGAGAAGCAGACTCCCCACTGAGCAAGGAGCCCAATGAGGGACTTGATCCCAGGACCCTGGGATCAAGACCTGAGCCGAAGGCAGACGCTTAACCAACCGAGCCACCAGGCGTCCCAATAGTACCTCTTTTTTAAAGACTGGTAGAACTGATTCTTACTTGCACAATATGAGTTGATTAATAAGATTATAAATATCACCTATAAAGCTCTCTATTTTTATTTGTATGTGAATATCTGTTAAAAAGAGTGCTCCTTTAATTGATGTTTTGTTCCCTCTATGACATTTTTCACTGACCAACAGACTCTCCCATCTGACTGCAAAAAGCACAAAGGGAGGATTTTGCTTTCCTTGTTATCATATGCTCAGGACCCAGAATCGTGCCTGACATGTGGAAACTTAATAAACATGGCAGTGAATGAATGAATGAGTGAATGAATGAATCCATGATGACTGTTGATGGGAACAATTTAGAACTTATCTGATTCAATCCCTTTCCTATACAGATGTGGAAATTAGGCCCAAGATGGTTTGTGAATTGATCCATTCACTTAGTACTCTGTCCTCTTGTTCATCCTTCAAATATTTATTCAACACCTACCCCTACAAAGCATAGTATTAACTGACGACGGTACCAGAACAGAATAAAACAGAGACCCCGCCTCAAGGGAGGTCAACGTGAGTGGGGGAATCGGACACAGGAAAACAGTAATGACTCTGTGTGCATCTGCATTCCTTAGGGAGAGGAGCTGAGGATTTAGACAGGAGAAGAACATAAGAGATGATGGTGGTGGGAGGTTGTAGGCAGAGGGGGAACAGCTGCAGAGGCTCATGACCAGAAATGACACAGCCCATGGTAGGGACCCTTAAGTGATTAAGTATGATAAGCATGTGAACTAACTTTGGAAGGGAATACACCTTGGTGGTTAGGCTGTGGGCTCTGGAGTCAGAATCCTCACTCTATGGTTTATGAGCTCTATTGTTTACTAACCTCTTTATGTCTCAGTTTCCTTATCTATAAGATGGAGATAGAAGGACTTACCTCATACAGTTATCTGGAGCAAAGATGAAAAGAAATAGAGTTGTGCCTTATGCATAGTAAGAGCTTGACAAAAGTTTGGGGCTGTGATTATTATAATAATTAGAAAATGTGCAAGACAAAATTGACAAAACTGGTTAGGTGAGACTGTGAAGGACTTAGCATTTAAATTATATTCTGTAGGCATTAGCCCACCACTGAGATGAGTGTTAGTCAGGGAGAGAAATATCTGGATGTTATCTTAGACAGAAGGAAGTCTCAGATCATCAAATAGAGGAAAGAGCTCCAAGAAACCTAGGATGTGAGACCATTGGGAGGATGTGACTGGGCAGTGGCGTTGGAGATTGGAGCTGAAGAGGAGGCAGAGCCTCTAGAAGGAGAATTTAGAAGTGGAACAGTAATGATAGGGAAGGGGGCTCCAAGGTTCCCAGCTTGGAGAGCTGTGTACTTAAGAGAGGTTTTTAACCTGAACTCTGGATACAGGAGAATTAGCATCTTTAGAGATCGCCTAGGCTAGCACCCTAGGGCACAGCTTTGTGCCTCCGAGTGTGGTTCATGCCCAACAACATCAACATCACCTGGGAGGTTGTTAGAGATTCCGAATTTCCAGACCCCACCCCAGACCTCCTGAATCACGATAAGCATTTGAACCAAATCCCCAGGTGATGTGCATGGACATTAAAGTTAGAAGAGCATCATTCGAGAGCCGATTTTTTGCAAACGTTAGCCCCTGGATCAAATCTAGCCCACTATCTGTTTTTGTCCTTAGCCTGTGTGCAAAGAATGGTTTTTACATTTTTACATGGTTGAAGAAAGGTGAAGGAAGGATAAGATTTGGTGACATGTTAAAAATTATGTGAACTTCAGGGGCGCCTGGGTGGCTCAGTCGGTTAAGCAACTGCCTTCGGCTTAGGTCATGATCCCAGAGTCCTGGGATTGAGCCCCACATTGGGCTCCCTGCTCAGTGAGGAGCCTGCTTCTCCCTCTCCTCCTCGCTCATGTTCTCTCTCGCTATCTCTGTCTCAAATAAAAAAATCTTTAAAAAAATTATATGAACTTCAAATTTCAGCATCCTTAAGCAAAATTTTACTAGAACACAGCCACGCTCATTCCTTGAACATCATCAATGGTCATTTTCACTCTATAATGGCAGACTAGTTGCTACAGAGAATGTATGACTCACTAAGCCAGAAATATTTACCATCTGGCTCTTTACAGAAAGTTACTTGGCCTCTGGTCTAGAGAAAGGACTTGGAAGTCAGGCAGCCCTAGGATCTCGTTGTACCGCTGCTATTTACCACTACAGAGTGAGTGACTTAAAGTCTCTGTGCCTTGATTTTTCCCATCTACAAAATGAAGATGAAATTTCTATCCTGTGGGATCATAAGGCTATATAGGAATAATGCATCTGTTGTACTTATCCCAAAGACTGTACTTATCCCAAAGACGTATGGAGTGCTCGCTACATTTTGGCTCTTATGGCTCCATAAAAATGTTAATAAATGATCATGACACATCCCAGATCTTTTGCTTTGATCCTGCATGTTTCTCACAGGTACAGATTTCTTTTTTGGCACATCTGACGATGCTATCCCTCTGAACATTCTCTCTTAAGTTACCTTGATTTCTGCCCTTGTTCAACTAAACCAGTTTTAGAGGGATGACTAGTAATAATGAAAACTGCTCTTTTACCTCCGTAGTTAGGCCTGTCATGAATAATGATATTAATAACTAATAACCTACAATGTGGTGTAGACACTAGGGAGTAATTTATTCTGGTATTTTTATGCCGTCATAATGAATTTGTTTGTTATTCATTGTAATTCTACTTTCAAGGCATAAATCAATGTTGTTTTATATTCTGGGCAGATGCTGTGTGCATTTCCAGAGGTTTTCTAGGGTAAAGAATTAACATTTATTAATAGTAACATAAGCATGGGGTGTTTTGAACACATTTTAAAAGCATCGATAAAGAAATCACCACCATGGATTCCCCCCCCCCCCAATTTGAGGGAATGCTGCAAATAACCATGCTGGTATTTAATACTTGGACCTTGATTTGAACTTAAATTGAATGCAGATAAACATTTTGGTTATCTTGTCAATTGAAGTATAACTTTTCCTCAAAAGAAAGATACTGTTTCAAGAAAATGGAATGCTCCTGCCTTTTTACCTGGACCTTTTTTTATTAGTTACAATCTGATATCTCTTCTAGCAAATACTGATATCCAGGGACATTTAGTGCAAAGAGCAAGACAAAGCAGAGCTGAGAATTTATGTGCTGCTATTTCCTGGTTGTGAATAGAATATTTGGGCTGTGGTATTAAGTACCACATAATTTCCTTAGATCTTCAATTATTGTAAACATCTTTTCTTAGTACAGACTTTAAGAGTCAGGAAATAGAGAAACCAATTCACATTTCTAATAAGTTATAATCACCACAAATGAAAAAAATGAAATATTGCTCCAATATGAAACAATCTATTTCTTCTCAACTTTGTAGAGACAAATTCATATGCTTTCTATTTATATTCTTTTTCTCCATCTTATTGTGCTTTATTAATAAACATTGTATTTCCCATTGGCTTCTATTATAGTTATGCTAAAATTACATTATATAATTATTAAGACTATTTCAAACTTTGACTCGAACTTCTTCATATTAAACATCTAAATGTATAAACTCTTCCCACAAGACCTTAAGTTGTAAAACAGTGTGAAAAAATTCTCTAGAGCTCTTTTAAATGTAAAAGAATATATATTACATGTAAGTTACAAATAGTGCACAATTGTCCAAAAAGTCTTCAAAATGACCATTGCTTAAAACAAATTTGTATTTGGTTACTAACATGTGCCTGGGACCAGCCTGGGAGAAAATGTGCAATCTGTGAAAACTCTAGATATCCCCCTAGTTAGCATTGCTCAACTGTTAGAGCAGAAGAACAAAGCAGGCTTATTTTCTGTACCACATTCAGTGTGGTTGAACTCGCTCTGAAGATCTCATTCTCCCTTGCCTTGCCTTTCCATCTTAGAAACGCTAACATAGTAATAAAAATTTGAACTTGGTTGGGAAAGGTAGCCAGCATTCATAAGCAGCTTAAACTCTGAAGTTGTAAAGTTGCTATGAACAGGTTAAAAACAAAAACAAAAGCAAAGAAGATAGGATAGGATAGGATAGGATAGGATAGGATAGGATAGGATAGGATAGGATAGGATAATAGGATAGGATAGGATAGGATAGG
>NC_048228.1:92091549-92171598 GCF_002007445.2 Ailuropoda melanoleuca
GAAAGGAAAGGAAAGGAAAGGAAAGGAAAGGAAAGGAAAGGAAAGGAAAGGAAAGGAAAGGAAAGGAAAGGAAAGGAAAAAAGGAAAGAAAAACAACAACAACAACTGACTGTTGGGGGTTAGGTAGTTAAGTGATGATATGGAGAAAAAAATAAAGCCATATTCCGAAGGAACTTTCACTGAATCTTTCTTACTGGACAGCATAGTCTTATACAAAATCTTTGTTACAATGAATGTACTGTTCTAATTTGAAGCACTTTTATCATATGAGGTGCCTGGAATACCATTGTGCATTTCCAGGTGTGACAATGTAGCCTTGTATTTTCTTCTTGGCATTGAGCTCTTCAAGTTTCTGACTTTGGAAGGTGAAGTTGTTTGACGACTTGAATCAATTATAAAATGGTCACCATTTCTTTTGTTACTGAGTATTTGTGGACATTAGTAATGACATGGTTCTGAAAATTGGAAAGAAACAACAGGTCATACAATACGCTATTGCAGGCATAGCCTAAATCAGCTTTAAATTCTCAGGAAAATCAGGCTCTGGCCACTTTGCTGGGGATCTTACTCTATAATCTAATGACTGCACAATCTCTAATGCATACCCTGGATGTTACAGTAAAAGCAAGGGGCTGATCATTCAAACATTTGCACCAGATACCTGCAGAATCCTGTACTCTGTGTGGTGAGAGCTGAACCAACATGGTTCCATAATACATTTCTTCTGTGACAAAATAATACTTTGTTCTGGATGGCTACTAAGTGGTTTACTCAAAAGGAGCAGCAGGGGGTGATTTAGAAATGCTAGATAATGCATGGCAATTACAGCTGCTAAAAATCGAAGTTGACCGAACATGTCTTTGGAAAGATACCCTAATATTTCTTTTATGCATTCAATGAGCACAGACCCAATACATTTAGCTTGTAACCTGCTTGGAAAAGCTCATAAGAGAGTAAATTATTTCCTTCTAGTCCTGTCTAGTTTTATTATTTCACTTCTGCTTTTGGAAAGAGAGAGGAGACTCAAAAGTTGGACTAAGTTATAGCAAACTTTAATGTCTCCCAAGCCGGTAGGCAATAGGGGAAGAAAACACAAGGTTGTCTGTCGCAGCTTCACATAGTATGTTAGAATGGACTTCTGTGCAAGGGTTTCTGAGCGACACAGAATCTATACTGATGGTTTAAATGAAGGAACTTGGATGAAGGGGCTACTTCATAGAGGTGTAGCAAAATCACCTTTGTGACCTAGTTTCTAATTCAGATGATGTAAATGTCGAATTTTACGTTTTGGACCCTTTTAGAGACCTCTGTGAACCCATGAAGTATGGGGGGAGGTTTCTAATGGTAGGTTCTGAGAAGAATAAAATAAAAGAGAGCATTAAAATTGTACTGCAGGCCTTGGTCTGTCTGACAGCCGCTGTCAGAACAAGTAACAGAACACTGAGGCAACTGTGGGCCAGAGTGTCCCACGTGGTGACCCACGATGGGGACATGGAAGGAAATGACCATGAGTTATAAACAAAATTATTCAACCTACAGACACTTTCCAGATGAACAACTATCTTTCAGCCTGAGCTTTCATTAATAACTGTTCAAATATTTACACATATCACTGATGATGGATACGAGTGTTAGACTCCTGAAGCCTTGTCTTGGAGATGAAGGTAATGGCTTTTCCGGTAGGGCAGAGGGGGACGAATTTACTTTTCATGAATGGGTTCTAGAGTGAGAGACTGCGAATGACTCAAGGTAATCACTTGAGGAGATTGGAGCAGAATGGTTAAGCTCCACGTTTCCCTTTCTCAACTCTGAGAAAGTGTGTGTGTGTGTGTGTGTGTGTGTGTGTGTGTGTGTGCATGTGCGAATTTCAGTCAAAGGGAGTCAGCTTTTCAACCTCCCTTTGACTGTCGTCCCCATCGTTACATGTATCCCGCTGTTCCTTATTTGGGTAATGGCTGTTTTCTTCAGAATCTATTGTAAGCCTGAGTTTTACAAACTGGACTGCAGTTTGCTTGTATGTTTTGATCTTTATTTGAAGAAAAACTGTGTGATATATCGACGGAAAAGTCAAGAAACCTTTGATAATGCAAGGCACCATTTCTCCTATTCTTAGGTTATCTGTTTATCATACTGCCTAGCTTCATGTTCCAGAACTTGCTCTTTTATGTTTGTTTTCTAGTAAAAAGGGCCAGCATGTAGTTCCCTATAAAGGTTTTGTGTGTGCTCTTCCCTTTGCCAGGCATACCCTTCCTGCTTCTGGTCACTCATCTAACTCCTATTCATCTTGACTCAGACCTGGCATCCCTTCCAGGGAATCATCCTCCAATCTCTGGGTCCCCCTGAATCATCATTCATGTATCACACAGTGCATCGACATTGGGTGTTTGACTCTGCTTCCAGGACCACTGGGCTTTCAGACTCAGGGACAGGGTCTAATTTCTCTTCGTATCCAGAGTGTGCAGGATCTGGCATGAAGCAGGTCATCAATAAGTATTTGTTGAACTGAACAATTGTATAATTATAAAATTTTCATTTCCCCCAAAAGCAGGAAACACTATGTAATCCTCAAGGTAGCTCTAGTGTCCTAGTTAAAACTTAGTCCAATGTGTAAAATTTAATTATCTCTCTCTGATTAATTGGCTCCTGAGATGACTTTTGGATTTTCCCTGTGCTTGGGGTAAAATTAGACCAGTAAGTGTCTGCTTCATCACATGAAGTTACCTGAAGGAGTAAGTTGGGCTTCTTGTGAAGACTAAATTGCAGATTAGGTAATATCTTTTACGTGAAGTACTAGGGCAGGGAACTAACCCTAATTATCACTACCATGCCAAGTCCACAGCGAATAGGATGGCAATGACAACGTCTGCCATCACCCCGGATCCTCACCCCCACTCTGTCATGTGGAGAGAATAGGGATCCAATTGTCACAGTTTAGCTGGGAGAGGTCAAGGAATTTTCCCAAGGTCACCATGTTGGAGGAAACGGGATTTGAACCCTAGTCCTCCAGAGTCAGGTCCAGCACTTTCTATCCATTATTCCAGGATGTCTTTCAGCACGGAGAGAAGGCTCCATCACGATTAGGGATTATTTTTACTTTCATCTAACCACTACTCACTATGTTATATAGCGTTGATCAGGCTTTGGTCTCTCCTTAAAGGCTGTCTTGTGCATTGGGCAAATCAAGTACATTTTCATCAATCTACTAAAAATTGGCTTTGGAGGGAGTCTATAGAAGGGAGAAGGGAGTCTATAGGAGACGTAGCTAAAGACATAGTACAGATTGATGATGTATTGAATGTATAACTTTTCTTAGGGCAAGAAAACAGACTCTTTTGAAGATAACTTTCTCAGGGAAGATTTATACCCGTATTCTTAAAGATGTATGGAATATATACCTTTCTAGGAAGTGGATTGGAAATCTACTTTGGGCCTATGCCTATGATGAGTCAATTTGCCAATAAAGTGTTTTGGGGTTGGACTATTTGCTATCTACTTTTCTAAGTACCCGAGTGTTTTATACCTTGCCTGGCATCATCCATTTCAGAGGAGAGCACTTTTAAAATGGGTTTCTGTCTAAACTCAGTCACATTTTTAGTGCACGGTGAAATTCATTTGAATAATGGGCTTTATTTTCTATGTGCTTTCAGCAGAATTGTGAGCATGGAAAGAAAACAAGGCAGATTTGTAGGGTAGCTACAAAGTGAAAAATAGGCATTTGAGTGAGTGACGGCATGTGATTGTTTTTAATTCCCCACCTCTTGTGGATACTTCCCCAGGGTGTCATGGATGGAGGGAAAGGGTGGCTCTTGTCCTTGAATTCACATCAGGACACTGTGATACGTTACAATATAGATTCTAGGGGAAAAACAAACAAACAAACAAACAAACAAAAACATCTCGAGGTTTGCAAAGTCTAGGGAGGTCCGGCAAAATGGAATCCATTTGCTTAAAATGGTAGGGAGTTTATTTGCTGGATTAAGTGTGAAGTATGTTGATAACAGATGGAACAAGTGATCACATGACACATTTAAATAGTCTAAGGATAACCTCGATGTCCTGGTCAATGTTCCTTCTCTCGATTAAAGCCAGTGCTAATTAACTGGCACAAGTGTCCCTAGCCATATGGGGGATGTTGCTGAAAGCCGGCTGGCAGCCTATATCCAGCCTCTACCTGTACGTAATTTAGTGCTTTGTTTGGTGCTTTGGGACTTCCGTGATGGAACAGCCCAGCACAGAGAGAGTCAATGCTTGCAAGCGTCATGATGTTTTTCCTTTGTTTCTTTTGTGCACCTCCTTCCAAATGTGGATGACAAATTAGAAATGGCGTTGACTTTTTCTGGGGTAAGTGAAGCTGTACCTGGTCCCTATCTGTATGAGGGCTCCTTGAGTTTCAGAGTGGTCTGTTAATGGAACTTTATTCGGATTTCCTAACAATGGGCAGTTAATTCAGAAATGATCTTCACTGAACCAGTGCTGTGCCATTCAGCTATCTATGGACTAAGAACTAGTTTAGGCCAGCGGAGAGTAATGTCATCCGCGAGTTAGGTTGTAAGTTCATGTCCAGCTGTCACTCTCTTAGGGAGGGAGTATGCTGGAGGAAAGGGCTCTGGATTTGGGGTGCATTCACTTGGGGAAGGTCGCCAGTGTTTGGGGCCTGGCCACTCCCCAGGGCTGGCTTGGGAAACAGAATCCTTAGCTCCAGCAATGTCTACCGGTCTTCTCCAAGCCAACTCATATAAGAGTAAAGTTAAAGTAAAAATGGGGTGATCGTTTAAATTATTACCAAAGTAGAAGACTTGAAAGTGAAAAGAGGAATTTATAATAATTTTTCGGGGACCTAGGCACAAAAAGGGACCATGCTGGACGTAGTGGAATGTGTAGTGTCTGTAAGTCAGGGCAATGGGGTCGCTCTGTAGATGTGACTTCAGTACAAGCCACATGGAGCCCCCTATTCCAGCTGGATTTCAGCCCCACTGGGCCTGCCAGACAGAGCTCTTGAAGCCTCCGTTGTCTTGGAGAAGGTGTTGTTGAACCTCTCTGAACCTCAGGTAGCCATAAAATGGGGATTACTGTACTTGCTTCTCAGAACTGTAGAAGGGATTAAAGGAGATGTGTGTAAAGCGGCTAAAATGGGGATTGTCACATAGGAGGTCTTCTTGTGTTCCAGCCTCCTCCCTCCCCCTCGTCCCTTCCCTGTAGGGACAACGGTCCTATATCGAAGAAAACTACTACACATTTTTAAAGATAGGAACCACAGTTTTGCGTTGCCTACTCAATGCTGAGCCCGTTGAAGTTAGCAGCAGCATTCTATTAATCATGTATCCTGACCACACGGTGCCTGGCATGGAGCAGTACTCAGCAAACATTTGTTCGATAGATGAATGAATTAAAGACTAAAGGAATAGTAGAGGTTTTTCAGACGGAGAGGAGGGTGGCCGCATTCTTGGCTGGTAAGAATTCAGGAAGCATGAGAACATACAGTGGCCATTCCCAAATGGAAGCTTAAGCTGAGTGGCAAAATAAGAAGGCTCTTCCCAAGGGTTTGTCATACCCGAGGACAAGCTGGGCCCTCCTGTGTCCACTTGGCTCCCCAGTTCCTGCTGTGTTTCGGAGATGGAGAGGAAGATGGGGAGCCCGGCACGGCAGGGAGGGAGAAACACATGTAATTTCCCTCACTCTCCCCTCTCTGCCGCCCACACAGGCAATTACAGATCTCTCCTCTTCCAGGCTGTTCTAACAGGCCGCCGCACGCCCAGTGTGCGACCCACAGACCCTGGAGCCTGAGAATGTCAGCTCCTCTGTTAGACCCAAGAGGAGATAGATCTCCACGGGTAAGGTCTGTGCAATCTGATGGGCCGTGTCTCGACCCAGTGGCTTTTGCTTCCCATGTGCACTAAGGGGTTGGAAGCAAGCTCTGGGGAGTGGGCCATGATGTTCCTGAGGAGGGTATGGGTCTGAGTAGGGGACCGGAGTGCAGGCTCTGGGGTTGGACTGCCACACAGCACACAGTAGTGCGTCCCTGGATGGACGGATCGAGTTCCTTAAGCCTTCGTTTCCCCAACGAGTAAACAGCGATAGTAATTATATCTACTTTACAGTATATTTTGAAGGGAAAATGACATAATCTACATGAGGCATTTAGGACAGTGGTTGGCACAGAGTAGGACACGGTAATATTAGTGGCCATCTTTTGTACGAGAAGGATCATCATCGGCCTTGTTATTCGTGGGTTGTGAACCTGACCCTTTGTTATACCAAATTCTCTCAATGAGGTGAATGCTCCCTAGTTAACTGGAACTAGGGGACCTCCAGGGGGGGAAAGTAGATATTGTAAGACAGGGAATTGTCACATCAACTATATTACATGCTTCAACAGCCAGGGGCTGATTAGTATAAATCGAATTTCGCACTAACCTGCCAGAGGCAGCGAGGGCACAATTGGGCTCTGTGAGTTCAGTTTGATTGTTGTAAGGAGATATTTACACCAGAGGTGTCATATGAATATTCAAAAATGCTATCTTTGTAGCAGCTAATAAGAGAGCAACATAGACACACATATATACATAGATATTAATTTTTCTTTTTAAACCTCCCCACCAGGAAAGAAATCTATGCACCTGAAAACGACTCTCAGCCTTGATCCTTGAAGGCCAGAATCCGCCCTGGGGTGGGGGGAGAACTCGAAAGGGTCAAAAAAAAGATCCAATCCCCTGTACTTTTGGAGCCGCTTTAATCGTGTCCTCTTTTCGGTCCCGTTTGTCTGCGCTGCACTCTTACTTGCTGCTCTTCCTACTAATATCATTCTACTGGCAAGCTCCTGGCACACTAGTGCAGGAAAGCTTTTTTTGTTTTGTTTTTATTTATTTTGAGCTTGAGCTGGGCAATGGGAAATCCTCCCGTGCTGGACTTGTAGCCGCACCATGCCATTCTTCAAGCTGAAGACGGTCCACACCCGTGCGCTCGTGCGGCGGTATTTCGGCGATCGTGAGAGCCAGCCCCGCTTGGGCCGCCCAGGGGCTCCGCTTGATGGCGCCGAAAAGCGACTTTCTCCTTTGTGCTTCCATACCGGGCTCTCTCACGATGAAAATAGCACCTGCTTTAATCTTGCGGGGCCGGACGAGGAGCTATCTCCCAGACTGCAAGTCAGCATTTGCCCACACAATCGTTTGGCAAAATCTATTTTTAAAAGTCCATAAATTCTCCTGGTCGACAAGATGGGTAGTCCTTTTGGGGGGAATGGGAGAGAATATCTCCCCCACGATGTGCTGTCAGGGAATGAAGTGGAATCCGTTCCCGGCTTCACCCGCTCTCTGTCGGGGGGCACGGCCTCCTCAAGATACCCGTGCCAAGTCAGGCTATGGAGAGAGTGGGGTTTTGCCCCGGGGCGGAGGGAGGGTCTGGCCTGTCACTGTGACCGCCTCCAGCTGTGCTGGGTTGTGCCAGCTCTGCTTCTCCAGCCATTTATGACTCACATCTGCAGGTCACATGAGGCTGACCCGCATGACATGTGCGTCACTGGCGTTGGAAACACAAACTCAGAAATCAGGTTAGTCTTCTTTTGGTCTTTTGTTCCTCTTTCTATGTAATGGGAGCAGATCAGGAAGGCTTGACGAGGGTTTCATTAATCAGGAGGGTTTAAAAAAAAAAACCAAACCGTGGGGACTTGGGGACAGTTAAAGGACCCAGAGTGACGTACATATAGATGGCAAGCTTTGTGCCTGTCGCTCTGCCAGGCCCTAAGCTTCGCTAACCCTGTGCTTTTGCTCCCATGCTCCCTCCTGCTGGGACCACCCTTCCCGGCCTGCCTCATCCATCCCCCAGTGTCTTCTCATCGGCTCATCCTTTCTTTTCTCTCAAGTCCCATCCTGATGATGGCTTTTTCTTTACTTGGCTCTCATCAGAGATCATTTTAAGGCATCTAATATATTGCTTTACTGACTGGTCCTTCAGTGTTTCCCTGGCTGTTTGTCCCTTGTCTCTTCAGCTAGATTATTAATTATTTGGAAGACAGAACAACATCCTCTGCATCTTTGTTATGATCATTGCTGTAGGTGCGTGTATGATCATCTGTTTTTATCAATCTTTTATTAATATTAATAAGTGCAATATAGTTTCATTATGAACAGGGACACATAATAACTTTACATTTATTGAAAAACCACATCTTAAAATGGCAAGCACTGTTCACTCTAGGTTATAGCATCTAACATAGACATATTTTTTAATCACTTCATCTGGGTGATGGAGACACAAAGAGAGGAGGTAGGAGAGAGAAAAATGTGTTTTAAACGTATTAACCCACGAGTCCTTGGAACAAACCTATAGGGTATGTGCAACGATCATCTTTTTCCCAAAGATTAAGACACTGAGGCTCAGAGCTGTGAACTGACTTGTCCAAGGTCGGATCATTAAGATGTGATAGAACATGCTATACACAGGGTTTTGTAACCTACTTTTTCTTTTTTTCATTTGACAACACAGTAATCCATCCATTTCTTTAGCAGGAATTTATTAAGTACCTGCTATGTGTCATACATAGCTTTAGGAGAACTTTGCACAGAAGAAAATTAGTCTCTGCTCTCATGAAGTGGGGAGGAGAGAGTCGAAAAATCAAATCATGTGATCTGTGCCCTAGGATCAGAGCAGTTCGGGGTACTGTGGGGGCACAAGGCAACAGCTACCCTAATCTGGAAGTGGTGCCCATATTTATTTACCATCGCTGTTCATGACTGCATTCTCTCAAATCGCCTTTTTTATTTTAGAATAGTTTTAGATTTATGGAAAAGTTGTAAAGCTAGTTCCGAGAATTCCCACATACTTTATACCCAGTTTCACCTAATTTAGTATCTGATATGACTATGCATGCTTGTCACAACTAATGAACCAATATTGATACATTACTATTAACTAAACTTGGTTCTTCAATCGGATTTCATTAGTTTTTCCCTAATGTCCTTTTTCTGTTCCAGGATCCCATCCAGGATCCCACATCCCATTTAGTCCGTCATGTCTCCTTAGGCTTCTCTGGGCTGTGACAGTGGCTCAGACTCTCCTTGTTTTTGATGATCTTTGACAGTTTGGAAGACTGCTCATCCAATATTTTATAGAATGGGCCTCAGCTGGAATTTGTCTGATGTCTTTCTTGTGGTTAGACTGTGGTGATGGGCTTTGGGGAGGAAGCCCACAGAGGTGAAGGGCTGTCCTCAACATGTCATGTCAAGGATCCATGCCATCACCCTGACTTATGATGTTAATCTCGATTGCCTGGCTAAGGTGTGTGTGTCAGATTTCTCCGCTGTTTCGTTACTTCCTACGCACGTTTCATGCTGTGCTCTTTAGGGACAGATCACTGAGTATAGCCCACACTTAAGAGCTGGGGAGTTATGTTCCACTTCCCTGCTCAGGGGGCACGATGGCGTATTTACACTGCATAGATGTTCCCCAGCTGATTTCCTCAGCTCCCTATTGATGGACATGGAGGTTTTCCCATTTGTGGCAATTGCTAAAGCAATGCCACATGAGAATTTGAACTCCTCAAATTCTTTTCTTTAGGTTAACCTCCTCTATCTACATACAGGCCAATGCAGAGGTGTTTTTTAAAGGTATTTAAATTTATATAGACAAATTACTTTCTATTGAAAGGTGATTCCTATTTTAGCTGCAGAGTACTGGCTTCAGCACACCATAGCCATGTAGCTTATCACTCGTTTTATCTTTGATGATTTGATAAGCAGAGAATTTAAGCATTCAAGAGGGTAGACAGTTAAAAGAAGAATATCTAGTCAAAGGCCTAGTTCGACAGAAAAGTCATAATCACTTTCTTATTTTACAATGGAATAAACTGAAGTTGACTAAAAAGTTAACTCGGTGTGTATTTGCTAGACCATGTCCTGGCTAGAGAGATAGTTCCTACTCCCAAGGATATTTCTGTCTAGGGATGGAGACAAAACAAAAACCAAAAGCAAGAACAAACAACAAACAAACAAACTCAAAAAACAACAACAAAACCCTCAAAAGTTCCCTGCAATTGGAATAATGCCTACAATTCAAATGGAACTTACGTTTATTCCATTAAGAATTCACAAAATACCTCCTTAGACTGTCTACATGACTTTTCATGCTGAAAAAATAGTGAAGATTGTTTGAAGTATTCCTGTAGTGCTAAAATTTATTTAACATGAAATTTAGAGACCTACATAGATGGAGCAGTTATTGGTGCATGAAGGAACCTACACTCCAAACAGAAATTGTTTATGTAAATATTGGACTCTGAACGGATCTTCACTGAGGAAACCTGCCTTTGTGAGTTCACAGATGCCAAATGGGAGGTGATTATGAAAGAATTATGAATTCCAAGATGTAGTGTTACATGCTCCTAAGTTTAGATTCCCAAAGGGACCAATTTACTAATACTGAGTGTATGAGCACTAAATGGGATACAGTGGAAACAGAGCTGCACAGATTCAATAAGTGTGGAAGTGAATTTTAAATAAATAGCAGCAATGCGGCTCTTTCAAAAGATTGAGATTTTGCTCCTAAACCCTATACTATTTGTGATGATCTTAATGGACTGTGTTCAGATTGCTTACCAGGGCAAAACAGAAAAATTCTGAGAGTATCAACAGCAGAACACTGGTTCTGTTGAATCTGACCACGTCGAATTAATAAGAAATTGGGAATAATTTAGATACAATCAAAGTCTAAATATTGATGTCAATTTCTTTCCCAAAGGGACATTTTCATCTGTTCTTCAGTGAATTCAATTACTTATTCCTCTCGCTGCCCATTGGTTCCTTATTTATTCCGAGGAGACCTATGTTGTTGATGGTGCTGTTTTAGAATGCATTTGGATCAGCATGGGAAGGGGTGGAATTTGAAAATCACTTCATTAAGGTCAAAAATTCATGAAATTGTGGTTCTTCTTTTTCTCTTTCTTTGCCTTCTTCTTTCTCTCCCTTTCTCTTCCTCCTCTCCCTCCTCTTCCACAAACTTCTCTTCTTCTTCTCCTTCTTGTTTCTCCTTTGCTTTTTGGAAATGCTGGGGTGACTGTATCTACTTATACACATAATACTCTTGGATTGTTGATTTTAAGAGCTAAATTCTTTTCCCAGTTTAAACTAGGGAGGACAAAGAGCTCTTGCCATTCTCTGAAACAATGGTGGGTTTTTCCCTCTCCAAATCCAATTAAAATCATTCTTAGTAGTATAGGTAAACAGGAAAAGGAAAGATATTATAGTCATTCTTTATAATGTAATTGTAGTGGTGGCCAGCATTGTGGCTTGGGTTCATGCAGTGAGGTTTTTATAGTGATGATGTCCAACATGTGTCCAGGGAAATAATACCTGAAAGGATCGATGCCTATGAAGCCCACTTAGCAGTGATACCGTGCCCTAGGACCGCATGGCCCCCATAAAGCTAGAACGGTCTTGCATCAGAATTCCTGCTCCAAAAAGCAACACTAGGTGCCCTCTGACATGGAAATCCGTCACCAGAGCCATTCTCCTTTCTAAAATGCGTATGTGTGAAATAGAATATATATCCTATCTGTGGAGTTTCTAAGTCCCTTCAGGGATGAGGTTAAAGGTGGGTCATTATTTCCATTTTAGAAGGTAATACTGGAATTCTTTATTTATATCAGTTGCCTCTCTGATCTAGTCTGATGGGTATCACACTTTAATCTATGGGTTGGATTTTTACTTTCTTACAATGTCACGTGGATTGGTTAATTCATTTTAGATGGAAGACATTGAAAAAAATCCATTTTCCGTGATTCAGAGTTCTGGTTTTGCCAAGGTCTCTCTTTAACAAACATTAATTTTCTAAGACATTCTCACTGAAGCTAATGGTTTGGGGACACTACATCTGGGGCTTTCAAGTTCATCTATTTCATACTGAGCTAAGTTGTGTTCTAGGGTCTGCCGGGGAATAATCTTATGCTGAAGCTTTTACGTAGCAAGCAACCAAGAAGGAGCCAGGCAAATTAGAATTGGATTTTACAGGCTGACTCTTGAGGCCAAAGTCTAGATTGTCAGAAAGCCCTAAAAATAAGGTGATTCCGTGAACTAACTACAAAACAAAAACAAAAGCAAAATGACATGTGCGCGTGCACACACACACTTGAATTTATGAGATTAAAAACATCTTGTGGATTAATTTTGTTGATGTCATCTAGCTTCATAATGCTGCTACTACTGGCCATACAATTACTATTCACTTGATATTATCAGAAGCATGTAGAGTCAGTGAATCAGTGCGGGTCAGTGTTTCTTCTTTGCGTGTTTGTTTTTGGCATGAGAATGGGAACCATAGCACTTTCTCAAATGGAAATCTAGAATACGTTTTTCAACCTGTCCTCCACCCTTTGACAATTGCCTGTTGAGGTCACCTGAGAAAGTTCGACTCACCTTTTAAGACTTAAATGAAATATCCCGTCCTTCTGGATGTTTCCATGAAACTAATGGAAGTTTTGGCACTTTCTGTAGAATATTCTATGTAATACCTTCCATAGTTCTCTGTTATAAGATGGAATTGCTGCATGCTGCCACTATTTATTATATGTTCCTTGAATTCCTCAAGTCAGGGATGATATTCTTTTAGCCCTGTAGGTAAACAGAGGAGTGCATGACAAAAGAAGGCACTTAATACACATTTGGTAAATTAATTACTGAAGAGAGACTCACCCAGTGTTTCTAGGTTTTGGTAAATCACCGATTACATTTTAGAAATTTAGACCAATAAGGGGAGGCTTGAGAATGTGGAGTTCTAGGAAAGATTTTAGGGATGCCAAAGGATTAAAATTTTTTTTTCCTAATCCACCTGTTTATTATATGCAGATTCTGGCCACTTCCAAGGGAGGGAAGATGAGAAGAGATACCTTAAATTAATGAGTGGATTTTTTTCCCTTTGTTAAGAGGTAACATACAATTTTTTAATGATTTATTTGTTTACTTGAGAGAGAGAGAGACAGAGAGAGTGTATGTGGGAGTGGGAAGAAGGGCAGAGGGAGAGAGTCTTCAAGCAAGCTCCCAGTTGAGCACAGAATCCAAGTTGGGGCTTGATCCCATGACCCATGAGATCATGACCTGAGCTGAAACCAAGAGTCCCATGCTTAACCGTCTGAGCCACCGAGGCGCCCCAACATGCAATATTTTTAAAGATCACTTTTTGGGGGTGCCTGGGTGCCTCTGTCGGTTAAGCATCTGCTTTTGGCTTGGATAGTGATCCCAGGGTTCTGGGATTGAGCCCCACGTGGGCTACCTGCTCAGTGGGGAGCCTGTTTCTCCCTCTCCCTCTGCCTGCTGCTCCCCCTGCTTGTGCTCTTTCTCTCTGTCAAATAAATAAAATCTTAAAAAAAAAAATAAAGATCACTTTTTGAAGGCACTTCTTATATCCTTCTCTTATGAGTTATGTATCCTGGAGCCTCACTGTTCTCATAGATAAAACTAGGGTAATATCAACTTCTGGAGTCATTGGGAAAGTTACATAATGATGTGGCACGTAAAGTTCCCAGCATTTGTGTCTGCATAGTTCATTGAATGGTAACCATTATTAGTGTCGAAGTGAGAATCTCTCTAACTCCTAGGTCTGTGGCATTTATTAGTGAGCCCCTTTCTAATCCTTTCCCTATCTCTGATTTTCAAATGAGGCAAAAGTTCACGTCCCAGAGAATGTTCATCTGTAGGGCAAAGACAGCAAAATCTCTGAGAGTCCCTACCACCATAGAATACTATGACCATGATAATATTTGAGATGGGCTTTGAATTTTTTAGGAAACTGTATAGAAATTAAAAAAAAAACAACCCAAACTCAATTGCTATTTTTAAATGTTCTTTGACCTAGAGAGCAGTAAGGTGAGACATACAGTTCTGAGGATGCTCATTGCATTTATACATTATTTTTGCCCATCTGTCAATGAATTAGTCTTTAATTTGGGCTGAGCCATTTTGGTATTGCAAAACAAACAAACATATTTTGAAACAGCACAGAAAAATGTCATTATGGATTTTAATATGTTTACTATGCTTTATTTTGGGGAATTTTGATATGCAAAATTCCTATTGAGATGCAGAGGACGTTGCCACCATTGATTTGAGTACTAAAAATAAGATGTAGTCATCTTCTTCCCTTTTTTTTTTCTTATTTGAGTAATTGTATGGTACAGAGCTAAATGACAAGGAAAACAGAATGCTAAAAAGTAATACTGAGTAAGCTGCCCCGGTCAGGCAATTATCACCATGGACCCCATCCGGCCCAAAATAGCCTTGATGAGCTTCTGAGCAAGAGCAGCTGTGGAGGCTTCTCCCCGACTCCAAGGGGGCACCTGCCCAGGCAGCCACAGGATGCCTCCTGGGTGCCAGAGGCTGACCTTTGCTGGGCGGCAGACACACAGTCTCCTTGCAGATTTGACTTCTCCTACATGGAAGTCATGTCCTAAAGGGCTGGGAGGAACATTTGCTTCCTCGACATGGTCTCTCACCAGTTCTCTGGCCTTTGTTTCTAACCTTCTTGCTCAAAATAACCTCCTTCCTCCCTCCCTCCCTTCCTTCCTTCCTTCCTTCCTTCCTTCCTTCCTTCCTTCCTTCCTTCCTTTTTTTCCTTTTTTTCTTTCTGTGATGCTTACCTAATGAAACAGGCCGCAGTATTACCACTCCGGAAGTGCTCTTCTCTTACTCGTTTGCCTCTGGCACTTGTGTTCGTTGTTCATGGTGTTTTACACATCACGTCTTCAAGGAGGCCTTCCTTGTCATCTCTAGAGTTAGTCATGTTCTCCTCTCTGCTCCCTTAGCTGTACTGCTTGATCAGTCTTTTGGAGTCTGTCTTGCTGACTCTATTGCAAACTCCTTGAAAGCATGTCTTATTTGTCATTATACCCTCTAGTGACTCCCTGCTATAACATATGACATGTACTAAGTTTGCAAAAATTTAATGAAAGAATGAATAAATGAATGACCTAGAGAGTTGTTGGGCCAGGAAAAGATGTGTTTCTTTGTAAATGATGAAGGGTCACTTGGTGCCTCTAGCTTCCAAGGAGGGACTTTTCATGGTGCCTCAGACGTTCTCTGTAACAGTTCTTACTCAAGATGCTCAGAGGTGCTGAGACTAAACACAGCAAGAACCAGGAGTTGTATTTAGCAGAAACCTAATTTTTTCTCCCTGATTTTCCCATCTCTGTGCAACTCTTCTATTTCTTCAGGTCACTTATTTTTGTAACCTCTCTGGAGCCTTGATTCTAGATCTTGTAGAACCCAGTTTGGCCACTCAGAGCCTCCCATGGGTCACAACATTAGATGGTTTCTTTTGGACCTAACTCCAAACCCCATTGTGCTTATGCTTATTACCCTGACTTTGCAAAGTTCTACCAAGATGAATGGGATGTTTGTCAAGGCACTTCCCTTTGGGACATGTTGAAAAGGGACTAATCCTAAATAACAAGCAGTTGTATAATCGAATGGACTGTGATGATGAGGCAGAAAATATGACCACACAACAGCTCTGCTCTTCCTCCTGAGGATAGAGAGGCAGGGAGATCATTTCTGTCTCTGGTAGAGATCTGTTAACTCTTCTGGTGTAGAATGGGATAATGAGTGAATTTATGCTCAATAATTGGATGGCTGGCAGTACTTTCCCACCTTTCTGGAGGAAGTAGACCTCTTGAGGACAGGTAGAAATTTAGCTTATTGAAATAGAAAAAATATAGAAGAGAGTCAATAAAGTTTATGTCTGCGTTCACTTTTTTTTTCCCAGTGGAAAAAAATAAGGAGGTTGTGGACTTGGAGTTGGGCTCTTGGGTATGACCCACAATGCTACCTCTTGCTTAGTGCCAAGTTTCACGTTGGAGAGAAATGGTGGAACTTTCTGATCTAATTTCCTGGTTGGATACATTGCATGAGCGCTCTATGTTGGTGGAATAAGGCATTAAATAAACAAAGGATGAACTACCTGTTCTTGTAAAACTACCACAGTGGCAAAAACTGTAGGAAAAATCAGTAGAGGTGACATATGGACCTTGGGGATATTGTAATTTTATGGTATCTCCTGACTTCTCTTCCTCTGTTTTCTATGTCAAAAGAGATGTGATTGAAAGAGTTGCATCATTCTGTAGATCATGAAGCTTGTGGTTTGTCGCTGTGGCAACTGCCCTTCACAGTATCACTCCTGGTTTTTGTTCTTCGTAGTGATTTTGCACAGTAAGTGCCTCCTCGTTCTTGGGTATTATCAAGAAGTCTGTGCTTTTGATATCTAGTATCTAGTGTTTTACCTTGTTCTGGGAGCCTTTTTCTTTCTTGTTCTTGTATGATTCCCCTTCTGGACTCCTGCTGCTATTGCTTTCCATGTCCTATTGATCCAGCTCTTTGAGTCAGTAGAGTAGAACCCAAGAACCAGACTGCCTCATTCATATTCTGGCTCCTGAACATATCTGTGTAAAGCGGGACTAATTATAGTGCCTACATTATAAGGGTATTTTGAGGATGACACATGTTATAGAAATGACTTAAAACTGTACCTAACACGTGGTGGGTACTCAGTACGGGCTAGCTTCTGTTATTAGCTCTTGAAATCATTTCGGTGGATCAGTTGTATTTGAAGGCTTTGTGATGATATTGGCTTATCCTTTAAGATTAAATGAAATCAAACTTTTTCTGGATGTGGGCCCAAATTAATATGCACTGACTTGTCAATACTTACTATTCGCTAACTTAAACAGATGTACTAAAAAGGTCTTCTATGGTAAGAGGACCAGAAAACTTAATCCGTTTGCTTTTTTGTCTTCGTGAAAAAATAGAATTAAAGGTCTGGTTATTTATAGGGTCTAAGCAACTTTGCAGTTCTCTTTTAAAGGCTCTTGACTAACTCTTGTATTAGGGCATCAGTTAGGATAGTGAGATAGTTAATGACATGAGCGTTGGACTCAGATAATCCTGAGTTTGAATCCTGCTTCTGCAATTTACTAGTTGGGTTGCCGCAGGCAAATCATTTAAACTCTCAGTACCCACTGGTTTCCTTAACTGTAAAACAAGGATGCTGATGCCTACCACGTGGTTTGTCTTTATGATAAAATAAGATGCTGCGTGGAAATCATTTTGGTGCCTGGTATAAGGGAAGTATTCAATAGAGACAGCCTTATTGCACACCTCTGGGGGGGGGCACTGATCACATTGTGTTCTATGTAAATGGCATCCCTTTGAATTGTTCAATAAGCAGCCCTGAAACAAGAATTGGTATCTGCTGACATTATCATTATGATGATAGAGCTAGGAAAAGCACCTGTGAGCAAGAAATACATGATCACCTACTCTTCCTCGCCCAATGTGTAAGGAGAGAAAAATGGCCAAAATTGGTCTATTAGATACTCCTGGATGTTGTCTCTCTTTAGTTTCACCAATTCATATTTGCGAGATTTCCTGAGCGTTTGTGGTATTTATCAATGATCAGGTCCCTGACTCTTAGGAAACTTAATGGGGGAAAGAGTGGGCATAAGCTTTTCTGGCTAGATGTTCTGTTGCTGGTTCTCGATCCCAGGTACTGTAGACAGGCACGCAGGTATTACAGACAGCTCTTCTGGGAGGTGGTACCAGGACACCAGTAGTATTTTGCAAGAAGGATCCTTGGGTTTGCCTGTGGAGCAGGGAATGTGATCCATAGCTGAGAGCCAAACCACAAGCATGTGAGCAGAACCTCGAGCTTGGTTTCTGCCCAAGTACATGCAGGGGAGTGGAAAAGACAGGGGACCTTTGTGAAAATGAGTCTGCCTCACATGCAGAGACAATTCCACAATGTTTGGTGGGATGTGTTTCACCTTTGTCCCAAAGGAGAGAAATTGTTTCTTTCTTGCCTAGAATCATCTCTAATAGACAGGAAACCTGCTCATCCACTTCTGGGTCTGGGGTCTTAGGCAAACTCCTTGAGCTAAACAAGCCTCAGTCTCTTCCTCTAGAAATTGGGACTAATAATGATTTCTTTGCCTCTTTCATAGTGTCTGGCCCAGAGCTGTTGCTCAGTCAGTATTTGTTGTAAATGCAGCCTATATGATTCACTCCGCCAGCATGGGCCATGCACTTAATGTTTATTATTGTTATTAATCAATGGAGTATCTTGGGTACCATTGTGGCAGGAAGTTGAAATTGCTCTCCCAAAGTTTCTTCATCATCTCACAGATCACAATCCTAACTGTGCAAAATAACGAGAGGCTTATTTAGTCCAGAAGTTTCAGCCTGGTGTTTTAAACACCAGGCTAGAGCTGGTGGGACAAGTGGGTGCCATGTTGCTTTGTTTTTTTTTTTTTTAAGCAACACCGCTCCTTCTGCAGCGACCACACGGGGTCACTGTTGAATGGTGATCCTGCATAGCACTGTGGGGGCTAGTCCTCTACCCAGAAGGGGCTTTGTTGCCGCGGACCCCCATACAGACCCAAAGACATCCCCTGGCTTGGGGCCACGGGTTTTCATCCCCCTCACACGTTGAGTAAATGCTCCTCATAGCATCATACCAAGATAGGGTGGCAGGCTCTGGTTGGATTTCCAGTCTCAGCGAAGTCCATCCTTCCCCTTGCTACCTAGTTAGGCTCCGTATCCTTCTTATGGGCCCTCCTTGGGACCTTAGTGGGGACCGCCTCACTATACTGGAAAGAGTCCAATAACACCGAATATCAAATGAGACCTTCCAAACTTTCTTTTCAGGAGTCTCCTTATCCCTTGTGGCAGTGTGCTCACCTCTCTGCAATGGACAGTTCTGTATAGCAGGGAATATCTGGAGACATTTTTGTTGGGCCACACGGGTTACATTACCTCATTCTTGGAAGGAGCTGGTGCTTGTGGGCCTCATCTTTACATAACTCCAGAAAGACTTGCCGTGCCCATCCTTGGCAGATGAGAGGCCAGCACCTGCCGGGACCCAGTGTCACAGGAATGATTAAGTAATGGAGTGAAACTGGCTTCTGAACTAAAGCACTCTATATAAAAGCAAGCCATTATGACTATTATTAAATAGGTGGGCTGATTTATACACTTCTCATAGCCGAGGCTAGCACTCATCAACTACACGTGATAGCCAGAATGTCGTCTGAAATAAAATGCTTTCTACTGCCTCAGAGAATGCTGGGCCAGTAGGCTCTTTTCCTTGGAATCATGTTTCTTCTTTTTTGCCTGTTGTCTATTTTCCTCTATCATCCATTCTTATATTAGTCTCTCCTGCTTAAACTTCATAAGCCTCCAATTAGTGTGAGGTGAGTGGGTCCAATCAACAGATCAAACTTGAGCATGGGGGGCGGGTCAGGAGAGGAAGCTGCAAACATATGCTTCTAGAAGCAAGGAGAGAATAATAGTATTAATAACTTTAAAGAGTAGTATTAATAACTTACAGGTGCATCTCAACTATCTATTTCATTTAATTCTCAAAACAACCCTGATGACTTTCTTTTTCTATCTGAGGAAAATGAGACTGTGGTAGTGAGTTTCAGGGACAGGCCCAAGCCACGGAGCTCTTGAGTGGCACGAGAGGGAGGCTGACCTTATCATCTGTGTGGTTTTCTGTTCTAGCACATCACTTGGCCTCGGGAAAGGGAATGGCCCCACTATCAAAAAAAAAAAAAAAATCACAGAGCTTTGAGAAATGTTGGCACCAGAGTAATTGGTAAGAACTCCAGGCAGTGGCTCTGAGTCCTTTCTGCTGAGCTGCACCTCCCCTTGGGGGTCTTTCAACTTTTATCCCACTGGAGCCACCACTGGTAGCGAACAGCATGCCTACTTGGCCAACGCAAGTGTTCTTTCTCGAAGCACCTGCCTGATGTGAACAGCCTACAACCAGCAAGACCAGGAGTCCTAGACCCCATGTGTTGGTGGTGTTCCTTTCCGCTGAGCAAATTGCTATGGGCCTTTGTCAGGGAGTCTTAGAACATGCAGTGCCCTGAATAATCAGACTTGGGTGCGTTAACAGGAAAGCTCAAGCTTTTCTTTTTTTCCCATTGGAATTCTTCCTACTTAGCTCCAGGAAATTCTGGCTTCTTCGATTTCTCTTCAGTAAGATGTCTTTCTACTAAATACAATTGTTATTTCTCATTTTTAACATTTTTATGGTGTCAAAATACTGTTTGTGTCTATTTAAAAACAACGGTGATTTTCTTTTTCTATTTCCCTCGGTGTAAAACAGCAATTTTCCTCTGATACCATTTATTGCCATTCATTTAGTTGCTAATGTTTCTCGACTTACATGGAATTTTTGCCGTGCTTCCTCTTATCCACCTATCTTTTCTAAAAGAGAAGAATGGGGAGAAGAATGGGGTGCTAGCTCCAGGGTAGGCCCCCTTATGTTATCTATTAACTGTGTGATCTTAGAAAAGTCATCACAGATCTCTGAGCTTCCATCTGTAAAGTGGGAAGGAGAATGTATTGCCTCCCTGAAAGCGGGAAGGTGGGCAAGGTCATTTCCAACTACACGGAGAATGATGTGTCCCCCTCACGACATTCTTTAATGTTCTCTGTCTTCTGAGGTATTTGTGTCCTTTTAGAACCTTTCTATCATTAGTGACCATTATCTTTAATTTTTAGTTGTCTATTCCCTGAGCCTTTGTATAAACATTACTTTTACCTGCCCTTCTTGCGATTTCCGTTTGCTGAATAGATGGATGGATTTGCTTTTTTCTAAACACCTGCCTACCTACCTATCTACCACCACCTCCAGCACCATTACAAGTCCTGTGCCTGTTGGCTGACTACCCACTATGTGCCTGACTTTGTGCCACTTGTTAAACATTACTTCCAGAATTCCTTCTGACAGTTGGGTCTTGTTGTTCCCATTTTATGGATAAGGAGACTGAGGCCCAACAAGGTGAAATAACTTGCCCGAGGTCACGTGCTAAGACGTGGTGGAGCCAGAATTTGGGGAGCTCTGACTCTAAAGAACATTGCAGCATCTGCGGCTTCCCGGTAGTTACCATGTATCTGGCACCTGCCCCGTCGGCCAGGTAGCCGACATCACCTGTTTCCATCCTCGCGGCAGTATTGGAAAGTAATATTATTCCATTTCACTGCGGAGAATAAGAAAGCTTAGAGAGAGATGTCAGGTGAGTTCATCAGAGGCACACAGCCAATAAATGCTCTCAAACCCCATGTCAGGTGCCCCCTACACCTTCCTTTCTGCTGCTTTGTGAAAGAAGCCGTGAGTGGATGGGGCACGTTCCTTGCTCCCTCTTTTTCACTATACTGTGGTTCTTTTATTCTTCTTCTTGGGAGAAAAGAAAAAGGAAGATAGGAGTTTCCTTTTCAAATTAAGAATCTAAAACATGGCGTAGGAAAAGGGGGTGGGGGGCCCCAGAAGAACACAAGTAAAACAGAGCCAGTCCACAATAACCTTCCACCCAGAGGTTACGGCTTTCCTTCCTTCCTTTTTTTTTTCCCTGCCCCCCTTCCTCTCCTGCCCTTGCCTTCATGTCCTCTGAGCCAAGAGTCACATTCCTTCTCTACCTCTTCCAGCACAAACTCCCTTCGGGGGTCCGACTTTCCCTGCTGCAGCGCTTGGCGTAACGTGCAACACACACATTTGCAAAACTAATCAGGTGTGGAAGGGACAGGGAGTCCCAGCACAACTCAGAAAGGCGGAGGCCGCCACGGAGCAGATTCCCTTCCTGGGGCCCCCGGGGTGGGGGTGAGCTGGTGACCGCCTCTCGTGGAGCCCCAGCTGCCTCTCTCACCCGGACTGTGAGGCAACAGAGGCCCTAGCAACGGAAAATGCCACCGGACACTCCAGGCTGTGGCATGTGCGGGGCGGCCTCTGGGAGGCTTTCGTTCTAAGCCAAAGTTCAGCTGAAGGGCAGTAGTCAAGCCAGAAAGTCATGTGGCTCTCATGTTGGTTAGTGTGTCACTTTGAACAGCGCTTATCTGATATTATTATGACTAACCCGGTGCTGACAGCATGGGACAGATTATAAGGGCCATGTGACAATTATTTAAGGCATCACTGGGGGCACTAGGCTACTTCTGTTAACCCATTCTTTCCAGAATCACTTTCCTACATGAGTGGATTCCCCTGGGAGTCTTGGGGAGGGAGGGGAAGGAAAAGGTCCACTGGACCTCAAAGGGTCTTACTGGTTCCCATTTGGGTGGCCTCTTAGCAACAGTGTATTTTTGTCCCCAGAGCTTGAGTGGTAATATGCTCTTATGGCTTCAAAAAAAAAAAAAATCAATGATGGCGGTTGTTCATATTGCAAAACCTTTCTTTTCTTACACCTTGTACTGATAAAATCCTATGCCTTTGTTGTTGTTGTTCTGAGGTTGATCTTTAAGATATTAGAGAACGGCGTTGAAGTCCTAGCTAGAGAAATAGTCCTTCAACACTGTACCTAAATGTCAACAGTGAGAAGGTGTTACTCGCCCCAGGATGATTGGCGTCTTGGATGGTGCAAGGCAAACAGAAGAAATGCTCTTATTTATTATTTACATGCTGCCCTGGGTGTTCGCGGAACGGCACGGTGCTAGGCAGCCACGCAAGGCCCTGCTGCAGCAAAAATCAAATTCAGAGCCACTCATGTGCTGGAGAGGGATTTTGTCCTGCTTGAAGCCCTGTGAAACAGTGCAAATGATCTTTATGTTGGAGTGAAAAAGGAATTTTAAACCCTGTTTGGGGACTTAAAAGTAAAGAAAACAGAGCGTTAGGATCAGAATTCACATGACATCATCTTAAAGATGTCCCGGGGGCTAAAATAGAAATATGTTCAGTGGGGGACGCTGGAAGACACACAGCGGGGTCTGCAAACCCATAGGACGTGTTGGACAGCAGCCAAGTTTTGAGGATTTCCTTGGTGAGTTCATGCCCTGTTAACATTCAGCTGTAACATAGAATAATAATAGTACCTTCCTCATAGGGTTGTTAACAAGATTTAATGAGAAGAGGCTTAGAAAGGCTTAGCCTGGGGCATGAGTGCTCAGTGGAAGGTGGCAGGTGTTATTCTAGTTATTATTATTTTTTGCATGCTCGGCAGCAGAAGGCAGAACACTCTGAATGCAGACTTGAAATGTGGACTTCCACAGGTGATTTCAACCTCTTCCTGCTAAGGGGGAGTCCACTACCCACCTCCCCCGCCCCATCCCCCATGCTCACGATGAAAGCCACACCTCCTCCTCTCCATAAAGTGTCTGCTGCTGCTTCCCTCACTCTTCACGTGTTGTTACTGCACAGAGACCAGGACCACCTCCCGAAAAATGAGAGAATGAGACGCCTAATTGCCCAAGCAATTCAGCTCTGTCCCCAAACTCGCATATGGCACTCCAGCATTCCAAAGGCCTGTGGGTATCTGGGCCTACATCCTTAGCTGGAGGCTGAAGGAACAGTTAATTTATCATGTGAACACATTCGGGGGCTTCATTCTTCCATCGCAAGCAACTGATCAGTTTTCCTTCCTCTGCATAGAGCACAGTCTGTCTCATTTTCTCTATCTACCACAGAGGTTTCGCACCCTTTATTGATTGGTGCTCCGTGTACTTCCCCAGCTAGCCTAACATTTCATCCAGCTTTGGTGAGCCCTTGATTCATTTATTGAACAGTACTTATTGAGGGACTGTTTTGTGCTGGATACATTTCTAGAGCTTGGAGATACAGGAGAGAAAGAGCCTAGAAGCCCAGAATAATTTTGCTGCTTCCATTCTTCCACCAGAAATTGTGGATTTTCCCTCTAAAGATTCTACCCAATGGCAGCTTTCCAAGGATGAGGACCCTTGGGAGCGGAAGTCCTCAAACCCTGAGAATAGGCCAGACCCTTTTTCCCAATACCTTGATTCTGATGGATCAGATCAGAGTTGATATTCTGCTGATATTATGGCAATATCAGTTGTCAAAATATTGAAATGCTAGTGGTGAAATACTTCTGGAGCCCTCTGAGTGCCCATGCCCCTGGCACCATGGCTTCTGCTCTTAGATCCCCTTGGCTGCCTCATGATCCAGGAACCAAGGTATGCATTGTTACAGCAGGGGCCGCCTGGACACGTTCTGATTGGTTGTTGCCCATTTCCCTATTGGCTCTTATGATGACAAATGCTTTTGTGTTGTCGCACAATTCTGTCCCATGATGTGGAAGTCAATCACTGTGAGCTAAATTTTGATGGAGGGCAGCATAGTAGACAATTGAAGAACCTGGGTTGCATCAAGACTCCATTCCTTCCGATTCATGTGGCTTTAGATGAACTACTCCAAATGCTTTAGTTTCCCTTTGTGTAGGTGGGGAGAATAGTAATACCTAGACCCCAGTCTGCCTAGGGCTACTGCAAGGGTAAATTAATTCAGACCTCTAAAGAACCTACAGCCATGTTTCAACCTGGTAAGTGCTCAGCAAGGATTACTATTTAGTATTGTTGCTATTAGAAATCTTGCAAAACTCGTGCTCAAATTTGATTGATTTTTAAGAAAAGGTGAAACAGCTCTAATTGCCCTCTTCACTAACTGCAGCACAGAGCAAAACCAAGGAAGAAGCCATAAAACTTTTCATGATGACATGAAGTAAATGTATGTGAAGTTGTTATTTTACTGACAGGATAAAATGATAGTGTCTTTAAGATATCTAGGTGTAGGATGTATGTGTCTAAGTGTTTTGGTGAGACAGAACGGGTATTCAACAATTGCTTCTTGCTGTCTATTTGGTGGATACAGAGGTGAATAGCAGAGAACCCCAGCATCAATGAGCTCATTGTCAATTGGAAAAACAGGTAGACAAACTGGTGATGAGAATGTGCTGGGTGCAGTAGTAGACAAGTACACCAGGCCCTTGGGGAGTCCTGAGCAGAAGGACCTAACTTACCCTCAAGGGGTCAGCGAGACCTCCTGGAAGAGCCGACATCTTAGCTGATTCTGAGAGGATGAAGAGATATCAGATAAGGAAAGAAGGCCTGGAAGGAGATTTCAGGGAGAGCTTGAGCAAAAGCATGAGAGAAGGCACTCTTTTGGAAGCTGGAAGCAGGGAATGATAAGAAGTCAGGCTAGGGGTGTGGGCAGGGGCCAGTCAGAGAAGACTTCCCTGCCATGTTGAAGCCTTCCCACTAGGTCGGTGTGGAGGCCCTGGAATGATGCAAACACCAGCGGAGTGTGGCCAGACTTGTATTTTGGAGAGACCCCCGGGGTGAGGTTGATGAGGACCTGACGCCAGGAACTGAGAGTGGAATGGAAAAGAATATAATAGGTTGAAGCCTTATGAGGAATAAGAAGAGGGCTCTCTGTTTTTGGCTGAGTGAAACTTGCTGCTAGTTTACCAGTGATACAAAAAGCAGAGACAGAGGAGCACCTGGATTGGGTGGGGAGGTCCATTTTGTGACCTTTGACCTTCCCTAGAGCTGCAGGCCATTGGTGGTTGGCAGGCAGCTGATGTGGAGACTGGGAGGGACACGGAGACAGGAATCATGACTACAGTGAAGGTGGGGAACACCTCAAGGCGGTGCCATCATCCAAGGGAGAGTGAGCAGCACAAGCAGCGTGAGCTGAGAAGGGAATCACGGCGAGCACCAACCCTGAAAGGAGGGGACCCTGAGAATGGCATTTAGAAAGGCAGGGAAGCCAGAAAATGCAATAAGACCGAGATAAATTTTAGGAGGGCCGGTAGACATGCAATCATGCGCAACTACGACTACTCTCTTACCATATTTGTCTCATCCCATTCTGTGGTAACATTTTAGGTTTGAAATTTTATGGGAACTGTCTCAACGGCCTTGACTGGAGATTTATTGTGTTCTTTTTTTGTTTTTTGGGGGTTTTTGCTTTTTGTTTCCTGGTTGTTTTGGTTTTGTTTTGTCTTCGTATTTTCCTTAAGTATTATTTTTCACTCCAAGTAACTATTAAGCACTAAACTGGTTTTTTCTTCTTTTTGCCTGTAGACTGAAACCAAAGTGTAAAGTGGAACATAAAAATGATCCTTCTCTGTCCCCTCCTGCCTCACCTTTTCCAATGACAACTACCTCATAAAACCTTTCGTTTGAGTTCTGGACTGAGTTCAGGTCAATTCTGCTTTTTAACTGAATCTATTCCATTTTCTCTCATCATCCTTTAAATATGTTCCCCTCACTGCTTCTCACATCCTTTTATGAAATGTTTGTCCTAAATCTCTTTTATTTTGAGCGGCACTTATGAACCAGACTCTAGCACGGAGCAGATGTATTCATTTAATAGTTCGCTTTGATGGCTCCTTTAAGAGGCTTTATAATCTTTATATTTTACCATTGGGTTTGGAATTTTATGCTCCTTTAACAGGTGTATTACCTTCATCAGATGTTTTCATTTTAAGCTGTTGACTTATAAACACATGGCCTGTGGGGATTGATGTGCAGAAAATTTATTCACTTACAGATTTATTCTCCTATCCATTTTGGTATTTAGTGTAGGAGTATGCAGAGAATCTTAGATTGATTGATAATGACAGTTCATTGTTACAAAATGACCAAAATAATGGTTTCCTCTAGTTGACAATGGGTCAGTGAAAGCTCACTTGTATTGAGAGGATTTTTAGAAAAGTTAATTAAAAACAGAAAGCGCTCCAGCTCTTGTTTGGTTGCAGGTTTGCATTTTAGGAGAAAATTGTGCTTACGCATCTCTTCTGAGGACACTTGCAGGTTTGTCTTTTAAACAATTTAATTGTTCACGTAGTTCATACTTTTCAAGACAAAAATGTGTCCTGCTGGCAATTGATGAGTTGTGGTCTGATCTTATGACCATGAACCCACCATGCTCCTATGCAAGAGAGGAAAGGGGAGAAAACCGTCCTTCTGTTTCTGTACGAAAGAGGAAGGAAGAAGAGGGAGCAGGAGTTTGTGTAACCAAAGGGCTGTGACAGATGGCCACACACTTTATCTAGTCCTGTCTAAGAAAAGAAATGGAATAAAAAACTCTTCCTTTAATTTTTTAGAACCTTGAACATCTACTAATGACATGAACTGAGCAACCCTTTCTCCAAATAGCACTAACAGACCTTGAGAGTAGAGTAGAGAATCTCAGAGGAGAGTGAGGGCAACACATTCATCTGTCTACACAGAGGGAGGCTAAGGAGTTTAAGACCGGCCCATGTGGTGTCCAACCTGTTTTGCAGTATTATGAAATGAAGTTGATGGTCACAGTCAAGTCTCCTGTGACTGATTGTCTGCATCATAAAACCACCATAAGTGAGTCCACGTAGTTTGGTATCATTTCTACCTGTGCCCAGGAGAGGCCAGGACTGAGCCAGCATGGAAATGGAATGACTCTTGCTTCCCAGACTCAGAAATGACATCCTTCCTTAGTAAAGGATGAGAGTGTAGGCCAGCCCCGGAACGGTTGGGGATCCTCTCAAAGGAAACCACGTGGCTTCGACAAGAGCATGAAGAAGGTGTTGAGGGCAGGAGTAGAGTTAAGAAAAACGAAATGGGCAAATTATTTTAAGAGTGAACTTTTCTGGATATATCATATTTCAGGGGAAAGGTGGAGGAAGTTATAATGCCTCTCTTATCTCAGAAGTTCAAGATAAAATTTTGCTTCGGTACAAGTGGAGTATTTTGGGAATCTCTAAATAGATGCATACTGGGCTATACTTCCTTCCTCTTTATTGGGACAGTTCTTTGATGCACTTCTTGTCTGCTAGTAATTTTTCTCTTTCTTTCTTTCTTTCTTTCTTTCTTTCTTTCTTTCTTTCTTTCTTTCTTTCTCTCTCTCTCTCTCTCTCCCTCCCTCCCTTCTGTCCTTCCTTCCTTCCTTCCTCCCTCCCTCCCTCCCTCTTTCTTTCTTTCTTCTTTCTTTCTTTCTTTCTTTCTTTCTTTCTTTCTTTCTTTCTTTCTTTCTCTCTCTCTCCCTCCCTCCCTTCTGTCCTTCCTTCCTTCCTTCCTTCCTCCCTCCCTCCCTCTTTCTTTCTTTCTTTTTTCTTTCTTTCTTTCTTTCTTTCTTTCTTTCTTTCTTTCTTTCTTTCTTCTTTCTTTCTTTCTTCTTTCTTTCTTCTTTCCAAAAAAGGTACTTGTTGGCGTGCATTTTCCCTCCTGGACTGTGAATCCGTTATGAGGAGCATCCCTATCTTACTCACATTTTGTCTGTCACTAGCATCCCACGATTACATAGAATCTTTCTCTTACTAAGTGCTCATTTGTTGAATGAATGAACAAGTGAATACATGAATGAATGAGTGAACAAGTGAAGGAGTTACGACAGGAACAGACACTAGAATAGGATTGTTTCTAAGTGGGTGAGTGCAGTATTCTGTTGTCCTCTATACAATTTAAAGGCTCTCAGCTTAATTCCATACTTCAGTCTGCCCATCTATCCAGGGTCTCCAGAAATACTTCTCTCACACTCAAAACCATGGCGAGACACTCCGTTGTTAGAGGCAAGGGGCCTGGATAGCCCTCTGCCAAAAAAAACCCCTCCCCGTGCTGGCGGCTCTATTGCTCTCAGAAGAAATAACCAGCCATGGTACAGCACAGCAGAGTTCACAGCAACCAACAAAATGAAAACCAAAAGCTCCTGGGGAAAAGTCAAGAACTAGAAAACGCAATAGTTAGCTGATAAAATGTCTGCTTCGGTTTCGCCCAACTTCCTTGAACCTTGCCCCCTTGCGGTGGCCCCCAGTTGAAGTGGCCAAGAGGTGTCAGTGATAAATCACCCTGCCACGAAACAGCACCAACTTTAGTAAATTACATGTGGAAGCCCGAGCGGGTCCAACAATGGTGCAGAATGGGGGGCGAGCCAGCGGGCCTCTGGTGGGGTTGAATATTCATCCCTCCTTAGCCATGGGATGCCTTCTGTTCACTCATAGATGGAAAATGAGTTGGACGTTTTTCATTGAAGCATTCCACTGTCTATGTCAGGAGTAAACCAAGCAAACGCAGAGCGAGCTGCCCGGAGAGTCTGTGCCTCCCCGTGAACTACGGAAATAAACTGCCTTTACTCTTGGCTTGTTTTCAACCCTAACGACAAAACAAAGACAAGTGAACCAACTGAACTAATAAAGCTAATCCTCCTAAAACATGACATAGTTAAAAAAAAAAAAAATGAAGCTTACCAATTGTGTGAACACATCTTCTCCCCCACTGTTCCTGGAGGAGAGAGAGCGAGAAAACCCCTCGATCCCTATAGAAATTCAGCCCACATGTGGATGTGTACCTGCATATCTTGGCAAGAAAGTGAAGTTGTCTTAGAGATGCTCCTTTCTGGATGTGATGGGATGTTGAGGGCTCCCCGTCTTCTGTTGGGTACCAAAGCCAAGCAATACACTTTGCTTTGGCTGGAATCAATTTCTTTTGGAGTGCCAGACACCCGGTCCTTTAGGGCCCGTTTCTGAACATACTTCACATTTTTCCCTTGCACGGGAGAATCTTTGGTGTTTGTGAATCATTTCCCCTATGAGACCGCATGATTCCCTAAGGGCAAACTCCGGCCCTGGTGATCTGGGTATCCTTCCTTGCTCTGCCCATCTTCTAGCTTGGTAGGGGCATTTCATCCACACTGGGGATAGTCAACATTGATGGAAGGAATGGATGCTATTACTTTCCCGTTGATGGGTAACGAGGAAGGCTCAAATGTGAAGAAAGTTTTCTCTCACATTTCTAGCACTACATTATAATCCGGGGGCCAGCAGAGTCCTTCTCTTTAGGTGAATGCCATATTTTTCTTGTAGCCACAGACCTCTTATTATTTTTCCTTTCAGGTTGAGTTTCCCTTTGAAAGCAGAGTCCAAATAACTTTCCCTCCCAACTAATCCACAAATTTGCCCCGGTAAAATCTCACTTGCATTCCATTGGCTCCGTGTGCCTTTTACCAAAAATTCCAGAAGAGCCCTGGACAAAGTGCGCTTATCTTGTTAACCCCTCCCTAGCCACCTGCCTGTGCTTGATGGGATCTGAGTGCTTTCGCATGGTTCTGTGGTCGCCAGTGAAATGTCACACAAAACGGTGTTCAGCATTCCCCAGGGGCTTTGCACGAGAAGCTGCCTGGCACCCCGGAGTCTGCCGTGCCGGGCAGTGCATTTGGTAACGTCAGGGCAGCCAAATCAAATCCCACGCCTGGCCTGGCTCAGACTGAGTCCTGGAGAAGCCGAGGGAAACACGGTTTTAAATTACAAGGTGTTTTCACTCACGTGTGCTTCTCTTTGTGGCGACTTTCTCAGAAGTTAAAGAATCCCTCCTCATTCAATTCAATTCCTTACTCTCTGCACCACCCCAACACACTCTCTCTCTCTCTCTCTCTCTCTCTCACACACACACACACACTGTTGGTTATCTGAGGACAAGAGTTGGGTTGTTTACTCTTTTCCCAGAGTACAAAGTCTTGAAGAGTTTAATTGTGAATGTAATCTGAAGAATCAAAGTCAGCCCCATTCCTCAGAAGAATGTGACAGTGGGAGAGAGAGGAATTGTCCCTTTGCCCGGTGCTCAAAGTGGTGTATCCCACTCTTTTCCCTTTGAGACGGGTGGTAGGAAGGAGGTGGGTGGGTGATGTGGGGAACTCAATTGTCCTTTTTATAGAAGAATCCCCAGTCCTCTGGGCTGGGCGCTCCTGGCTCCTTGCGGTTTACTTGGTGGGCAAGCCCAGGCTGGGTGGTGTGGCTGGTCTATCCTCAGCGGAGACTGAATTCCGGCTCTGGCTGGGGCAGGCTCCCCGTTGCTGGAACTGGTTTGAAGAAAGGGAGGAACCTCTTTGTTTTTTTCCAAACAGGAACCTGATTCTGGCCTGGCTCTGGTCATTTCAATAGCAGGAGAAGCAGGAACGGGGATTCTAGGAGCTGAGTGATGACACAGTAGGGTCAGGGAGACCACAAAAAAAAAAAAAAAATCCAGCAAAATTTGACCCAATTTCCTTTGCTGAGGTCAGCGAGGATTGGGGTTGGACAATTGGGAGGAGGAAAGTTGATATGGGAAGACAAAGAGACAGGAGGAATAATTTCAGCATTCTTCTTAGACAAGTTTAGGGTTTCAAGGCAGGTGAAGCTTTGGTTTATCCACAGATTACTTAAACCAAAGGGTTATGATATTTACAAGGGAGTCAAATTAGCCAGGGGCAGGAGGCATTGTTTGCCCCCCGGGGGTCCCATTCCCCTGATGGACTGCCAAGCTGCTGGCCAGGACGTGTTTCCTGCTCGTGAGTAGTTTAGTGCTAATGCTAAGGGATGACAGATTGAAGGCTTGACGACAATACCGTATGAACAAACTACCATTATGACAACTAATAGAGACACTGCCCTTGGCTCCATTTTTTTTTTTTTTAAACTTTAGATAGATCAAGTCATAGTAGCCAGAGGCTCCTTTCTAGGTAAAAGAGCTGATAGATCACTGAGTGAGTTCACCCCCTGCCACAGCAGAATACAGCCCCACCGATAGAAGCTTCTCTGCACTTGATGTTAACTCATGCCATTGTATTTATGATGCTCCTTTGAACATTTTATGTTTTATCTTTTAAAATCAATAGATGGTTTTTTCACAGATTGTGATGGGATTTCTTTATGCATATCACTCTTCTGGCTGAGTTAAAAATTATAGGCTCTCAAATGATTTCATTTACATTTGATCTTATGTGGAACTCAAGGGTCAAACCAAGCAAGTCAGACTTCTGGATCTTCGCTCTTTTCTTAACCTCTCACCCACCACTAGTGATTCTTGCTTTCCTGTTCTCATTGTCTTGCCGAATATGTTGGCTTCTGTTATATCCTCTTAGCAGGGTCTCTTATTAGCAAGAACCTTGCAGTGCTGCCTTGATTCTTCCAATCTGACCCGTTTCAGGTACTTTTTCTTTGTCCTCCCTGCATTCTCTCTCTCTGCGCTCTGCAAAGCTACTTTATCAGCGCATGAAAAGGGAGAACATTCTGTCAATAACAATATTTTATCTAGGGCTCCTGACCAATTAGTGTAAGGACCATCACTCAAATCCTATTTTCTATTAGTAAGAGGGTAGACTTTTTTAAGGGCTGAAGCAAGAGGAGAGAATCACCATTCATTTATTGGGAACTTAGAAGAGTGAGGGAGTGAAAACTGAACTGCTGGCCTCTCAAGAGAATTCACAATTCACTTCTTCTTTGAAGAAGAAAAACTCTTGTTTTTACCAGATGAAAAGAGAGATTTCAAACTGCAAACGTCCTCCCCGAGGCACAGTCTCTTCTAAGATATGTAGACTCATCAAACACTAGGTTGATTTGGGACCTTTAAGATTTTCTGCTGCCACCTCTCTAGATTCAAGATGGGGAAACTGAGGCCCAAAAGAGTGACATAAATTAATCCACAGTCACGCAGAGATACATGAAGAACTAGTGTATGAAGTCAGGTTCTCAGGGCTCTGAGCCTGAGTCTTTTCTCACGCAATCATACAAAAAGTTAGTTGTTGAGAATTTGTGATAGAGTCAGCAGTGTGCTTCCTGCTGTTGAGGCTAAAAAGGGCGAGGATAAAAGGTTGCTGTCCTCATGGAGCGTTATGACTTTGCTCTTAAAAGCAAAACATATCCAAATGAAGACACTGGAGAAGGGGGAAGCTGGACATACTGTCAAGTGCTAGATGGTCTGTGTGGATGAGTGCAATTCTCACTATTGTCTATGCTGGGTCATCGTTTATAAAATACATGGGTCCTCAGATAACCAGTAGAACAGAGTTATTCAGAAAGAATAGCACAGGACAGAGGAGTAGGGTCAGTATGAAACACACAGAATGGGAGTAGCAAATCCTTGACGCACGGGCCATTTGCCCCCCACCCCATTCACGGCAGACATCACTCATTGGTTGCAGAACTTTTCCCAGAATCCAGACATAGTTCAGTATTTTTTAAATGATGAAATCCTGATAGTTATTTCGAAGTAGTTGGAACAGGCAGAAGACAATGAAATCTGTTTGCTAACCTCCATGTTCGACTAGAAAGATCTCTCTGGGTGGAGTGATGATTTACTCTTAATATTGGGAGATAAAAATATAGAAGCCAACCTTTGATAGTCATGAGTAATATTTGTCATAATGATCCCTTGTTAAGAGACCCGAAATGCCTATGTGTAATCTATTCGAATTTAAATAATTATTTTTTTGTCATGTCAGACCTAAGCCAGTCCTTACTGCAGTGCCTGGTACACTTTGAGCATGCAGTAAATATTTGTTGAATGAATGAAACTCACAGAGAAGTTAATTGTAGCCTTGAACAGGTCAAAGGCCAGAGTTTTATAAGCTGAATCCGTCCGACTCATGCTGGGACCTGAGCCAAGAAGAAGTATATCTGTAAAATATCTCAATGTACAAACCACCTTCTTCTGTAAAATTGGTATCAGCAGGGCCCTCAGTTTCCTGCCATGCCCATTTGCTCTAAGTCACAACATTAATTAATGGAGAAAAAAATTTATTATTAAAAAAAAAAACAAGCAAACGAGTAGCAATTCAAAATTACTTGTTTTCAGGCACTTGGATGCCCTACCCAACTATGTCCTGCCGGAAATAATATGGCGGGTTTTATTTTCAGAGGATATGTTGCCACTTTTATTTTAATTTCAGTTATTAATCAATGAAATTGTAAAATTCATGAGATCAAGAACTTCAGGTATGTTTTAAACCACCTTTACCCACACGTGAGCACCATTTATTAAGCATCTACTCTTATATGGCATTTTATTAGACAAAGACGCTATGGAAAAGGATAGGACTTTGTTCATAATCTCGAGGAACTCTGAATATAGGAGGAGCAATGATGGGAATGAATATACCCGCACAACCGCCAAGTACAACGTGTGTGCCTCACATGGTAGCTACTCAGTGTGGCAATCTTACTTTTCTCGTGCTTTCTATCCTCAACGTGGGGTTAGAAAACACATTGCATCTCTCCTGCCTCTTCTGACTGTTACATAACGGTTACTTGGGAGTTCATTGTCAGAAAAGATTCTGAGGCCACGGGCAGGTTCTGAAAGCGACGATGGCTGTCAGTGAGTGCTATCCGTCTATGAGCCAAGGAGAGGGAGCCGGTGGTCTGTGCCGGGAAGAGGAACACAGTCTCTGTGCTGAGAACCAGACCCTTGGGAATATTCCCCAACACCTTCCCCCAGTTCTGACTTAGCAGTTCATGTGTTTCCTGTTCAGGTGTGGCATCCCTAAATGTCATGCTTCTTGAGTGATGGTGTGAATACAATTAGATCGGAACATCGTTCCTAGGGAGTTAAAGAAATAGTGAAGGAAGACCTTTCAGGGGTTTAATGGCGATGTCTAGATATTTATTTTAAAAATAATGGTGATGATAGCTAACATTTGTATATTACTTTGTAGTTTACAAAGCACTTTCACAAATTGGAAACAACCTAACTGTCTGTGAATGGAGTATTGGCTAAATAAATCAAGGCACTTGCATACAATGGAATAGTAGGCAGCTCTTATATAGAATGATGTCGATCTTTATTTGCTGATATCAGATAACACCCATGATAAGTTTTTAAAAAGCAGATTTCAGAGCAGTATATTATATGTGTCTAGCTCTGTTTAAAAATTAGATTTTCGCAAACACATACATATCCATGTGGGGATCTACCACAGCAAGAAATCTGGAAATTTATACAAGAAAAGGCTAGTCATGGTTGTCACGGTTTACTGGGATATATAGGATTTTTACTTTTTATTTTCCATCTTTCTGCATTTTCTGAAAAACTTATGATGAACATACACTACTTTCATGAAAATAAAAAGTAAGTCACCCACTAAAAGCATATATTAAGATCGCTTGATCCTTATGACTACAACAAGGGGAGTTGTTATCTATGTTTTACAACAAGGGGCACAAATTCTAATTAACTCAGTACTTAATATTACCACATGGCGGGCAATATTCTGATTGATTTTCATAAACTCATTTAATTCTCACCATAATCCTTTAAGGTAGGTTCTGTCATTAACCGCATTTTACAGATGAAGATACAGAGACACAGAGAGGTTGAGTAGATTGTCAAAGGTCACACAGCATGTGAGTGTGCAGAGGCAGGATTTAAAACCAGCTCGCCCAACTCCAGGCTCTGCGTGCTTCACAGTCATGCCACGCTGCTTGATTGAAGGCACAGGGTGGGGGGAGGTGGCCTTGTTAGCTGAATTTAGCTCTTCTGGCCCCAAATTTTGTGCCCTGTCACTGCACATTTACCTGTGCCTTTTATCTTATGCTTATTATGGATTGTTAAGCCATTAACAGCCCACTCCAGCACAGCCTCATGGCCCAGGGTAATTTGTTTAGGGCACTTCATGAAATGGTTCTACTGGAATTCCGTATTGAAAATAAAATCACTCTTGATCGCATTTATACAGCTCAGAGAATGGACACCTAGCCTTTTCTGGAAGGGATTAATTCATTCATCCAGGCATTCATTTCTTAAGTGAATCTTTGTTAAGGTGAACTCTGAGCCACGCACAGATAAAATAGTGAACAACAACAACAACAGAAACATAAAGAATCCTGTCCCCATGAGCCTTACATTCCTATTTCTTCTTCTTCTTTTTTTTAATTGAGATATAGCTGACACACAATGTCACATTATTTTCAGGTGTACAGGATAGTAATTCCAGAGGTCTATACGCTACGCTCTGACACCATACAGCACTATTACGACACCATTGACTGTGGTCCCTACGCTGTGCCTTTTATCCCCATGACTTAGTCATTCCATGACTGGAAGCCTGTATCTCCCTCTCCCCTTGGCCCATTTTGCCCATCCCGCCTCCTCTCCTCTGGCAACCATCCGTTCGTTCTCTGTATTTATAGGTCTGTTTCTGAGCCTTCGGTTCTAGTGGAAGGGGACAGAAAATAAGCAACAGAGAATTTAGAAAATTGATCAATGCTATGGAGGAAAATACAGACGGAACACGGGTACTAATGGATGGGCCCTGGGAGTGGAACTAGAGAGGCCAGGAAAGTACTGTCTCCTTTTGTTAAATAATGAATACTTATTTAACCCAACATATTTTGATTTTCATCAGAACATCCAGGAAACTGAGAGCTAAATTCAGAAGTGAGTTACAAAAAAAAGTAATTCATTCCGAGTCTATACGAGCATTACTTCCTTGTTCTTTTTAACCTGATTTGATCTGGTTTTCATTCTTATTGTTTTGTTTCATGTATCTAACTTTGTCTGTAGTTCGTAATCTATTTTGGAAATGGATAGGATACACATTTTAAACATTAAAAAAAATGAGTGGAGTCCATGAGAAGTACAAAAGAGAGTAAACAGCCCATTTTCCTTTAACCAGAGGAATGGCTCCTTTTTACCCATATTGACTGTTGAATAATCTCCTCTCTGATCTGACTGGAGGCTCTTTCTGTCCTTTATTCCTTTCCCCCCACTTGTACCATGCACACGTGCACACACACACGTACAAGTTCTCTCTCTCTCCTAATTTTACTTCCAAAAAAATCCAGATTTGTGTTTCCTGGATAGAATGGGCCTCATTTTCTTTTCTCTAATGTACAAAAATCTTTACTCCCTCATTGCTGTGAACATTTTCAGTGACTGTGGAACTTCCTAGGACCATGTTGATACTTAGCAGGAGTCGTGAATGTTGATGGATGTGGTAGTTCTCTCCAGTAATTAAAACCACAGTTATTTATAAGGTTCTACTTAGAATTGTTGCAATCTATAGTTGCTGTTAATTGATGACAGATTCACACTATTTATCAATAATGTATGATATTTATATCAGCGTCTTCTGTTGCTGTGCTCACAGTTTTAAGCATTGAAATCTTTTTTTTTTTTTTTCTTTAGGAAAAAAGCAAATGATTGAGTCAGGGGGTTGGGGGCAGCGGTAGAGAGAATCCCAAGCAGGCTCCACCATGCCCAGCACAGAACTGGATGTGGGGCTCGATCTCATGACCTGAGCCAAAATCAACACTTGGATGTTTAACCGACTGAGCCACCCAGGCGCCCCAAGTGTTGGGATCTTGAGAACAATGTGTTATACTAGTGTTACTGCCTACAAGGTAGTTGAAAACAATGGTGTGGCCTGACATCCTGGGTATCTGTGCTAACTAGGCTCAGACCATGTTGACCTACAGTTGTCTAGTTCTTAGTCACAAAAAAAGAGTTCTGCTTCCAAAAATAATTTGAAGCTCTTTCTCGCATGTTAGTGGTATTTCATTTTGGTTATTTTCCTTGTAAGAAGAGAGGACACTCTCAGCACATTTCTGTTGGTTGTGTTCAAAATCGTATTCTCCAGTTCTCAGGAAATCTTGGAGATGGCACACTTAAGCTATGACAGGGCCTTTGCAAGACTGTGGGAGTCACACAGTCTGAGATTGTGGTTGTTTGTGGGTATGTCTGTCTCTTTTGGTAGATTTAAGGGCAGAGATAATGTGTTGATCAAATTCGTGCCTAACAGTGTGCCTTTTAGGTACAGGTGATCAGTAAGTCTTTAAAGAGTTAATATGTGAATTTGTGCCTGTATAATTGTCTAACAGGAAAGGATATGGAAAATACATACCCTGTTCCCCAGTGGTATGAGGACAGGCAGTAGATAAATGGGAATGGCCTAGACCAATGCCGGAAACATAGTAAGCACTCAATAAATTGTAGCCATTATTATTATTTATGACACTCTGACCAGACCCAGGATGTAACATCATGCTTGGCATAGAGTTCATCCCCATAAAGATTCATTTTGGGAATGAATGCATGCATGAGTGAATGAATGAATGCCTTCCAGGAAAGGTTAGGAGTCCATGCTCTGAGGTTCCCAAGCACCTTCTGCATTCCTTTACTCCAGCATATTCTACTAACATCATTGCCCTTGTTTATTCATCTGGTCACTTACTAGGCTGCGCTGCTCCAAAGGGAAGACTTTTGTTTTCTTTGTCTCCACACTCTGGAGCCTGGCACCATCTCTAGAAAGAGGCAGTGGATGTTCTGTGAATGGACGGATACAGAGATGGATGAGTAAATACTTGCTTTCTCCATCATGCTCCATTTGCTCAGAAGTAAAACTGTTTGGGTTGATATTAAGCAACAGGAGACAATTTCCTACCTTTCTCTCCACAGCTGTGGAATTCCAGCATTCATTCACTTTCAGCACACATCTTTTAAGTCGTTCAGTCACCGTTTTAGACCTATGTACAAAATTCTGAACAAGTCAATTTTCTTGTCTTCATGGAGATTATGTTCTAAATGTCTTTAAGCCTCATTTTATTTGCATTTCCTCTCTTTTGAGAGTCCTACATTTATCTTTGAAATCACATGAAAAATTACATTCCTGGTGTTTTAGACGTTTCGCCAGTTGGTTTACTACTAAAATGAAGGACCTATGTTTCGTATGCTTATTTATTACATGGGGGCAGGATGGGGAAGAGAGAGAAAGAGAGAGAGAACTTTGAATAAATTGGCCCACATGATTTTGAGGGCTAGCAAGGCTGAAATCTGTAGATCTATGGAGTAGGCTAGTTGGCTGGAAACTTGGGCAAGATTTCTAAGTTATCTTATTCTTATATCTTAAGAAATCTGATTCTAAGGCAAGAATCAAGAGATTCTTGAGGCAGAATCTCTTCTTAGGGCAACATCTGTTTTTGGTTGTATGAGCTTCAACTGATTGAATGAGCCCCACCCACATTTTGGGGGGTCATCTGCTTTACTTAAAGTCAACTGATTATAGATGTTAATTACATTTACAAAACAGACCTTTACAGCAACACCTAAGTTAGTGTTTGAGCAAAGAACCAGGGCACCATAGCCTAACCAAGTTGACGCATAAGCAATCAGATGTTTTATCTTTTATGATCCTTATAGAGTCCTAGTAAGACCTAAGAAAAGAGCACAGTGAGCCCAGTTTCATAGCTAAGGAAACTAAGGCATAGAGAGCCTTCATACCATTCCATGTGGCTATGAGCCAAGGTCAGCATCAGAGTCAAGGGTATGAGGTTTTGCTCTGTACCTTGCTGTCTCTCAGCCTGGCCTAGTATACCAAGAACACACTTTTTTTTTTTTTTAAAGATTTTATTTATTTATTTGACAGAGAGAGAGACAGCCAGCGAGAGAGGGAACACAAGCAGGGGGAGTGGGAGAGGAAGAAGCAGGCTCCCAGCAGAGCAGGGAGCCCGATGTGGGGCTCCATCCCAGGACCCTGGGACCACGCCCTGAGCCAAAGGCAGACGCTTAATGACTGAGCCACCAGGCGCCCCCAAGAACATGCTTTTGAAAGCACCATCTTTTCACCTGGAATTCTCTCTCTCTTTTTAGAAATACCCTAAGACTATTTTCCTACTTAAAAAAAACTACTTTCTCCCACTGGGTATCTTTTCAAGCTTAATCCTAATGACCTCTGTGTGGTTAGTCTTCCATTTTGTGATTGGTCAGTTTGTAATTAGTTACATTTGGGACTATGAAGTTCCTGAACAGCCTCTAGGATTTCATTTCTTTAAAAATAGGCACTTTTTAGAAGCTATCAAAATGCATTTTAGTATATATTTCTTTTTTTTAACGATTTTTTTATTATATTATATTAGTCACCATACAGTACATCCTCGGTTTCCGATGTAAAGTTCGATGATTCATTAGTTGCGTATAACACCCAGTGCACCATGCAATACGTGCCCTCCTTACTACCCATCACCAGTATATTCCATTCCCCTCCCCCCCTCCCCTCTGAGGCCCTCAGTTTGTTTCTCATAGTCCATAGTCTCTCATGTTTCATTCCCCCTTCTGATTACTCCCCCTTTCTTTATCCCTTTAGTATATGTTTCTTCACAAAATAATTGATAGTTATCTATCATCATTTCTCCAGTTCATGGTAGGTAGTGTCAACTTTTTGTCCAGTTGGAAAGTTATTAACTAATTATAATGTAACTTGTGTTTCTTGGTTAAGTTCACTGTCATTGATTTCAGTTTATCTCCAGTTAACAGCAGGTACTGGCAGATTGATAGCCTGAGAGGAAGGTCATCAGGTAACTCTCAGAATTTGTTTTCTTTTTTATAATCTTATTTTTTTATTATATTATGTTAGTCACCATACAGTATATCCCTGGTTTTTGATGTAAAGGTTGATGATTCATTAGTTGCGTATAACACCCAGTGCACCATGCAATACGTGCCCTCCTTACTACCCATCACCAGCCTATCCCATTCCAGAATTTGTTTTGATTACATCAGGATTCTTACTGTGTACCATGGTTCCATTCTCGAGACTTCATGTCATTGCCACAAATCATGTGAACTCCTATCAGAATTATTTGAGTCCATCCGTGTCTCTGTGTAAACTCCTGGAGAGGATGTATTGTATTTTATTCATACTTCTGAGTAAGAGCAGTGGAAAATATCATTATCTTGAGAATCGGAAGATGACAAAGGCAATTATTTCCACCGAGGGCTCCCCACACTCTGCTGGGTACATATAGAATGACTTCAAAGAAGGGGAGATGGGAGAAGGGCTCTGTTCCCATAACACTTATTTCTCCTTTCCCTGCTCTTGCAGGCAGCCTGGAGTTCTCTGTTCTCTGTTTCAGTCACTGTGTTCTGCAGGTTCCTCTGTTGCTCCAGACTCATAGATTCCATTAAATCTAGTCAACTGTGGCCTCTGTGGGACCAGGAGCCCAATCTAATTCAACTGTGCTGTTGTAGGGCTTCACTCAACAGTAGTTAGTAAAGATTCAAAACTACAGGAGCTGGCAGTAGGAGGCAGTCTGGTGGAGGGGTTAAGGGCATGTACCCTGAAATCAGGCAGCCTGGTTCAAGGCCACACCTGACCACTTACTATCTGTGCATTCTTGGGCATGTCACTTAACTCTCTTTGTGTCTACTTCTCCATCTGAAAACAAGAATACGGGAGATAGCAATAACATCTATTTCATGAGACAATATGTATAAAACACTTAAAATAGTAGTGAGGGGTGCCTAGGTGGTGAGTCATGGGATTGAGCCCCTCATTGGACTCCATGCAGAGTCTGCTCGGGATTCTCTCCCTCTTCCTCTGCCCCTCCCCCTTGCTCTCTTTCTCTTTAAAATAAATAAATATTTTTTTTAACAAAAAGAATAGTAGTGTGTACATGGTGGACATCATATGTTGGATTGTACTTTTAAAAAATCACCTACTTCCATTTGAAAGTTTTTGATTTTGTATCTGTGGTCTTCTAGTGACTTCCTGGAACTCTGTGAGTTAAAGACCCACCTTCAGTAATATCACGTAAGCGGCTACATCCCACCATCTAGTTGAGAGCCCAGTCTTGGCTCTCACTACTTTTCACATGTCTTTGTATTTCCTTAGCAGCTGACACTTGACCTTGTATGATTCATCATTTGGAGCCAAGACTTTTTATTTTCTAGTCCCTTAGTATTGAATAAAACTAACATTTACCAAATATCTACTAGCTGCCAAGCTAGATATCTGATCCTTACATTCTCCATAAGGATAGTAATATCATCTCTATTTTAGGGAGACCCAAGGAGGTTAACACCTTTGCCCATTTCAACAAATCAGGAAGTGTCAGGACCTGGTTCTCCCCCAAGTCGGTCTTATTCCAAAGAGAACGCTGGCTCTCTTTCATTATCCTTCATCATTCTGCCTCTTCTTCTTCTGAGAGCCCAGCAGTCGCCCCCAAAACTAGAAAAAATCCACATGCTCTTTTCTAGCCAAGTATGCTTCTTGTAACACTTTGTTCTGGACCTCAGAACTTCTTTCTATTGGAGGTCCTATGAATGGGTAGGCAAAGTCCTAGCAAGCCACATCTCTGCTTTTCTTTATTCGTATGTTGGCACCCACAGAGGACTGCCCAATATTACACTAAATGAGTAAGTAGCCCCCAGCAAAACAGAGCACCCATGCAGGAGCACCCAAACTTTTCCTTTGAAAGGCTACTATGTTGGGTCCCTTAAAGTAAACATTGAAGTGCCTATTACAACAGAGTTTAGAACTCTGTTGGGCTTCTCTATATAACTGAGTAATGAGTCTAGTTTTTATATGGAATTACATATGGGTCAGGGGCCTCTCAAAGTCTCCAGAGGGCCTGACTGGCATTCTCATCCTAGGCTGTTTATAAGGTTAATTAGATACATTTTCACACCCCTAGCGATCCCTATCTTTTCTCCCTCAACACACTTGCTATTGTTCTGTTCACATGGGGGCAGGTTGGTGGTGAATCCAGCCTCCACTCACTCTTCGACGGTGAGCACTTTCAGGGCAGGAAGACATAAAATCTTAACATAGGGGCGCCTGGGGGGCTCGGTTGAGCATCTGTCCTCAGCTCAGGTCATGATCCCAGGGTCCTGGGATGGAGCCCCACATTGGGCTCCCTGCTCAGCGGGGAGCCTGCTTCTCGCTGTGCCTCTCCCCCTGCTTATGTGTGCTCTCTCTCTCTCTTTCAAAAAAATAAATAAAATCTTTAAAAAAATTCAGCATAGCTTAAGCAGCTGGCATGCTGGGGGCCCATCTCCTACATCATAGTAGACTCCTATCGATTTACGGGCTCTTAACGGGTGGTTCCTTGTCCTCGTATCTTGTGTTCTTTGGGAGTCTTTTAGCCAAGATTTTTAATTTTAATTTTTAGGACCAGCCTCATTTACCTTTACAAGGAAGGAAGACTGTGCATGGTTAATATTAGCTAGGCAGAATCCATGCACACAAGAAGGAAGTACATTCCACACCTTTTGACAAGTCTGAAGTTACTGTCTGCGGCTATAAATAACAACAGTAGACATGAATTGGAGAAATAGATTCTTCGTGGATAATTTTCCAAGCAGTATGGTATTTTCTTTCCAGTGGTGTCGGTTATTGATAATATTTAGAAAAAGAGTATATGGATTTTGACAATACATTTCTTTTCTCCTACATCATCCATTTAATGTATTTTAATTTTTTAAAGTTGTAGGCATTTCTAGAGTGTTTTATGATACAGACATTCAAAGAAAGCTTCAGTACGTATGAATAATCTAGCTTTAAGGTTTTCCTCAGTAATTTTTTTTATCTATGTGGGAAATTCCTGAATTTCACATATTTTGAGTTTTCAAAATTTTGATTTTTCATATTCCATCCTTGATAGTGTTGCCTTTAAATATCTAAAGAGACTCTTGGGTTGGAAAGTCGAGACATTGTCTGTCACTGGTTCTTTTAAAGAAAGTTCCACTTACTGGCAATTCACACTACATCTTTACTCAAACATTCGCCCAAACTTGCAATGACTAAGCATTGGCAATAAATCCAAATATCAATTCTTTTTCCCTTTGCAAAGTTTTCAAGATTTTTCTTTCACACAAATCTTTGATCTTTAAAAATGCCTCCTTACACATTCCGTTGAGGCTCACTTTATGCTCCTAGCAGAGCTGTTGTTTCTTCTCCCTTCTATACATGGGCAAGACACCTGCAGAGAGGGAAGGACGAGCCCTATTTCCCACACACATTTGTCACGTTAATCACAATGTCCATTCCATGGAATAAAAATGCAGAAGTCTTCTAGCATATATTTTATTTTAAAATACTCTAGGAAGATAGGAGAGGCTGGGAGGACAGAGAAATAGTTGCAGCTGAGAAACGTGAGCAATGCAGGAAATGGGCATTTATGTACCATCCACCTCAAATGAGGCATTCTGCAAGGCCCCTCGCCCACATCCCTTCAGCTCTTCCTGTGGAATCCCCATGATAAGCCAGTGAGGTGGGTATCATCCCCCATTTTCTAAGTGGAAAACAAAGACTCATAGATACTAAGCAGCTCAACTGGTGGTGTTGAGCTTGAGTTTACTCACTGAGGAAGCGTACACTCAGAGTATGTTCGTGTTCCTGGTACTTTTAGCTGAGGCCGTAGCCTCCACAGCCAATGTATTCATTCTGTGTCCAGCTGAGTTCTGAATCTGCTTTGGAGTGTTTGTTCCAAGCAGCATAATTTGCATACCTAGAAAAGGATCCTGAATATGGATTTGGCTTGCTGCTCTTTTGGAAAGTGAATTTCTTTTTTTCAAGAGTATTACCTCTGGACTGAAAGTATGCAACTTCCAAAACAACCAAAAAAAAAAAAAAAACAAAAAACAAAAACAAAAAAACCCCCAAACAAAAAACAGTAACAACCNGTTCTGAATCTGCTTTGGAGTGTTTGTTCCAAGCAGCATAATTTGCATACCTAGAAAAGGATCCTGAATATGAATTTGGCTTGCTGCTCTTTTGGAAAGTGAATTTCTTTTATTCAAGAGTATTACCTCTGGACTGAAAGTATGCAACTTCCAAAACAACCAAAAAAAAAACAAAAAACAAAAACAAAAAAACCCCAAAACAAAAAACAGTAACAACANACAAAAAACAGTAACAACCACCAAAAAAACAAAGACACAAAGCTTCCATTCCCACCCAGTAATAAACAGTGTGGTTTTGATTTTTTAAATAAACGGTGTGGTAGTGTTGATGGCTATGGGAAGGTCAGAATTAATAATTGCATGGCTACCGCCTCAAATAGTCACAAGCCATCCCTGTTTGCCTTTGTTCTTCTAGGTTGCAGAAAGCAAGAGGANACCAAAAAAACAAAGACACAAAGCTTCCATTCCCACCCAGTAATAAACAGTGTGGTTTTGATTTTTTAAATAGTGTTGATGGCTATGGGTAGGTGTTGATGGCTATGGGAAGGTCAGAATTAATAATTGCATGGCTACCGCCTCAAATAGTCACAAGTCATCCCTGTTTGCCTTTGTTCTTCTAGGTTGCAGAAAGCAAGAGGATATCAGAGGAAGCAGCTGATTGTGGCTTTGTATTCTGGGCCATTTACTTTGGAACCTGCCCCATTGAATGATGGCCCTTCAGTTGGCCAGATGAGCCGAATACTTTGGACCTTAGTTATAATTGAATTGTCTCAAGACCAGAGCCAAAAGTTTCTCAAAACCTATGTTTATATTTCTGAAATCAGAGGAGATTGGAAAACCACATATTTTAGCCCCACTTTCCAAAAACTTGTACCACAGTGAGTTTTGATTGGCTGTAACTCATGTGATCTTTTCACATTTGCCCACACTTCCAAGCAAGGGCTATAAAATATATATTGGAAGTTGATTCAATTATTGGTGTCAACAGTCAAGTGTTCAATAGAGTTAAAATCTATTTGTTGAGTTCTGGTCTAGAGTGAAATAAACATAATATATGTACTTCATCATATAGACTTGCATGGACACACATCCGTAGCATGGAAAACATATCTTCGTAATATGGTTTGCCATGTGGTCTTAAGGTATGTTTTAATCTGGCCTTTATTTGCAATTGCCATCTTCAAAAGAATTTCATTTAGGGAAAGAAGTGGCTTTATATAAGGGCTTCTTCTCCTCTGGGAGTGTTCTTCAACATCCGTAGCATGGAAAACATATCTTCGTAATATGGTTTGCCATGTGGTCTTAAGGTATGTTTTAATCTGGCCTTTATTTGCAATTGCCATCTTCAAAAGAATTTCATTTAGGGAAAGAAGTGGCTTTATATAAGGGCTTCTTCTCTGGGAGTGTTCTTCAGTGATCTGAATCAGACACCCCAAGTTAACTTTAGAGATTGGTCTACAAAGAAAGGTGCTTTCTTTTAAATGATACGCCAGATCACATTCAAAGACACTTGTGGTTTGGCTTCTTTTGACCAGAGCAGGGTGCCATGTATTGGTTGTGTTCCTGTTTGAGTCATGCCTTTTCTTAATTTCCCTGGTTGTTTTGACGAGATGCGTGTGGTGTTTTTACTTTCCATCAGAACGTGAAGCTATGGTTCCCTTCTGATTTGTGGGGAGACTCTTAGATGTCAAAGTCACCGGATCATTGGGCGCAAACAAAAATTTTGGAAGTCAGACAATGGGAGCTTCCTGTCCCATGTCTCCCCCAGACCAACTTTTTGTCTTTGGAAAAGTTACTTAATCTCTCGAGGCTCCAGCGAGCCGAGCCCTCGAGTCGGAGGAGCATCATGGGAGTACTGGCTCCTACTGGCAGTGCAAGAAGGAAATGAGATATCGCACATAACCGCTCTGCACAGTGGTCGCCACACAGTGAATATTCACCAAATGTTGGATATCATTTCTTTATTGCTATCGTGCTTTATTGCTAGCTCAAGTAGCTCTGAACTGTGATGTTTACAGGATTAGAGAAGACCCTGTGGTTTGAAAGTTGGAGGAGGATGGGGAAAGCAGGAGTACCTTGCCTCATTTCTCATGCTTCAGACTTGTTTATTACAGTGGCAGGTTACCATGGAAACTTTCGGGATTAAGATGGCATTATTGAGTTAAGCATTCAACGAACACCTCAGGAAAGGAAAGCTATAGCATGTGGGCGCACCGTAAGTAGTTTTCAAGGGAGAGGGTAATTTGGGGGTGAAGAGGGGATGGCAGTTGCTGACTTGCTCGTCTCCCAGAGCTTCCTGAATTCTTGCCGAGTATTGTGATCCCGGGTTGAAACTGTGAGCATCACCCTGAGTTTGCCCTTTTGTGGACCATTCCCGAAGTCGTCCAGCAGTTATAAGCCAGAATTTCGAAATGGGAAGCCGCTCTTTACGTGGCAGGGAGTGTGGCTTTTCAAAATAGATTCTGAAGTCGAAAAGAACTCCGAGTGTTTTTTGAGAAGGGCTGACCTCCTTTCATGCCACTTACTGTGAATTAAAGCTGTGAGGGAGAACCAGTTTGGGCATGCGGTGTGGCCCGGAGAGCCGCCGCTGCCAGGGAACGAGATTTGTGTTTCTAAGGAGATACAACAAAAAGGAGAATGCTTTAAGAGCCAGCGGCTGTCAGAGTGTAAAAGTATCTACGTTCAGAAAGGGAAATAGAAGTTGAATTAAGTAATTTTATACACACGTTACAGGGTGCCCTTCTGCTAGTAATTCTTAAATGCAAAAGCAAATAGTTGTGGCCACAAAGGGCTTAGTACATCTCAGCTGATTTTAGTTCTCAGACTTAAACTGGATCTGGTTGGTATGGACCTGCTCTGTGCATGTGATTTTAAGATGATCTGACTCTTCTCTGTCATTTCTTGGGTTGTATTAGTAACAGGGGACAAAGGGTGACATATCCCAGCAGAGGGCTGGGCAGTCACTTGACAATCTATTCGGAACCCGTGAGAGGAGGAGAAACTTAGTTGTACCAACTGGGGCAGCAAACAGTATCTTCAATGCCAGCTGCAGCCCGTTTGCAAATGCACGGTCCATTATTAGTAGAAGAATGTCCTGAATGGGTTCATTGGATAAAATCTCATCACAGGACAGAAATCACAGGGAGAGTGCACCAAGGAAAAATTACAGTACAGCTATATTTACTTAGTGTCTCTGCAACAGGGTTTTATTTTCCACAGTTGGAAAGGGAACCACCTGTCTCTACTGCTGATGTCAGAGAGCTCCCTCGAGACACAGGGCTGTTGGAAAGCACATGATACTGTATATATTTGCTCTTACGTCCATATCTGGCTCAGATTGGGTTTCAGATTTGTGCCCTATTGTGGAGTTCATTGAGCAGTGAGTCCGAGATGCCCTCCCACGTCACCATGCCCTTGTGAATTAAAAAGTAGCTCGTGCAAGCCCCCGTCGCAAGTGTTCCCTCAGCTCGCGATGCAAGTATTTACACTGCAGTAAAATGAATGACATGCGTCTCGGGGTTATCAGCTATGGATTCAGATTTGAAAGTGAGTATCAAGAGGCATTATATCTGCACCTAGAAGCCAATATGCTGCTGGTGTTTGGGCTTTTGTTTTATTTCTTGTGATCAGGAATTAAAAAATATATATATGTGTATATCAGGTTTGGAGGTTTTATGTGTAGAATGCTAAAGAGACCAAAAAAAACAAAAAAACCCCAAGAAAACAGAATAGTATGTGCTTTTTTTCTTTTTTGCTGGTAGCATGTCAGTATGGAGAAATTATTGTAGAGTGAATGAAATGCTTAATGCCTAATTTGGAAAGACTGGTTATTATGACCATGCATTTCAAGGGACCTATTGCATTGTTACTATTTAATTTTTTTTTTTTTCAAAAAGTTTTACAATCGTTGTTCTAGCTCTTTGTGCTGGGGGGAGATGAGGCCTTTTAAATAGTGTTCCCTAAGGAAATGCGAGGGCCACTGCACTGCACAACTCCAGGGGGCACTGTTTATGTCACAGTGAGGACTCACGCTTGAACTATCCCACTGACTATATGTCCAATCCCAGAAAATATGATGCTATCAACATTACTCAAACATTACATAAAAATAGAATTGTTACCAACAATTGCAGAAGGCTTGCTATTAGTGAAGTTGTTCATTATTTTAATAGTGCCATGCATCTCAATTTGAATATCTTTACCAACTTGCAAATTACATGGCTGTTACACAAAATAGGTGGAAAACGGAGTCTCTGAGAGTGTAAATTACATTCTTGGGCCACATCAAATCAATGTCCTATTAGGGTAAGAACCAGGGTTCTTAATTCCCAGCATTCCCATGATGCACACCTTCAATTAAATTAATATTTGAAATGATGCTTGGTATCTTTTCTCAAATCCTAAAAATAGAGTAAATAGGATGGGCTAAGACCCCTTGGTTCATCTAATCTTTCCCCCAGTGTAGGATTTTCCTCCGAACCATTAAAAGTGTTATAATATATGATTGATATTAATTAGTTTTCTGTAAAGTACTGCACTCCTTAACATGAACTGAACTAGAAATAAATATATTACCATGAATTAAGATTTTATTAGTTGCGAAGAAGAATTGGATGAAGGCACCTATGTGAAATCCTAAGTACAGGCGTCAAATTGAATTAATGCCAGCACTGCCTTGAGATTAATTTGAGTACTGAATAAGAAATAGTATACCATAACATAACTGTGTTTACTGAATCATTTTTGGCATCAAAAACTAAAGCTACATTACAGATGCAACAACAGGCTTTTCTCCCTTGGAAGAGAGAGGCGGGTGCATTTTGTAATTAAAGTGGATGTTACCCTCTGAAAAATGCTTCTAGTCTCCAGGAAGAAAACCGTCTTCTTGAGAACATTGCATCTCAGTGTATATTCAGCCTTTGCATACTTTCTGTTGCTCTGGACTTTCCCTGCATCCTATGAGAATTTTATAGTATGGTCAGCTCTATTTTCTACCCTTCCCCAGTCCAGAATACTGGGTAGACCTCACTCTATAAATTTGCATCTCATTATTATGTATATGTTTTGGAGAATTGTGGAAAGTGTTGAAAAGATGTATGGGGTTGCCTCAGGGATGTTCTAGAAGGGATTCCTGATTATGTAGGGAGGACGGATTATACAGCATATAATAGAAAGCAGTGCAAGCAGAAGGCTGTAAAGCTCCAGTGAGCCCTCTTCACAGCCTGAGATGTGAGGGGCGCCCCCTAGAGTTGTGCACTTCTGTGGCCCTGCTCTCTTACCCCAGATTTATTGCAAAATTCCCTGATGCTGTAATTCGCTGATTTTATTTACACGTACAGTATCACTTCCTTGAGGGGAGGTGCAAAACTTGAGACCAAGGCTGTCAAATGGGAAGATTCTGCACCTTATATATGCAATTTTGAATTTTCTAGTAGCCACATTAAGAAAAAAGTAAATTTAATTTTACTAATATCTTTCATTTTCCCCAACACATCCAAAATATCATATTAACATATAGCCAATAGAAATCATAATTTTCCATTTGATTTTTCATGCTAACACATTTAGAAATGTTATGCATAGTTTACATTTATAGCACATCTTAATTTTGACTAGATATATTTCAGGTGCTTCGCAGCCGTATGTGGGCAGTGGCTACTGGATTGGGCAGCACAGTTAATTTATATGCCAACTTTTCGGCATTTGGTCACACAGAAAAATGACTTGCAAGAAAAAAATCCTTACATATCTAAGAGAAAATATAACATATCCTTTATGTCATTTTATCAATTTAAAAATGATTATATGATTGATCACTCGTTTTCAGGAAGAGTCTGAATTCTAACACCATTTAGTGGAGAGGTCACTGGTGGCAAAATTGACTTGCTATTGAATTATTTTGCTCCTGTGCCTTTGTTTTCCAGTCTTCCCCCATAGATATCATCATTTTAAAACACGATTTGATACTTTGTGTCTCTTCTCACCTTTGCGAACCCCTGGTATCTTGTCAGTTTCCATGCACCATATGGATGTCTTGTTCCTTAACAGAGAGACTTCACAGACTTTTGGCTCAAATAACTTTGGTGGCCAGCACAATGGAAACAAACACTGTTTCCTGCACTTGCTGCTTCTGGTCTCTTTGGGGGGTAGAGCCAGGTCAGGACCAGTATGAGGCTGGTTTTACTTTTCTTCAGGTAAACAGAGAAACCAGCAGACACTTGGCATCCCTACAACTGAGGTGGCGATTCTGTGTGTACTCTCATGGAAAGTCAGCTTAATGTAAGACTTCAAAAGAAAGTGCTCTCTCTGCTTTGTTTCTAGACTTTTTGTTTTGTTTTGTTTTGTTTAGATGAGGAAGCCAGGCAAAGAGCAAAGTTATGCATCTACCATAATGTGGCTTGATGTTAAATTGAGTTTGAAGTATTCGTATGTGACTATAAGGTGTCATCATTGAGTACTTATTATATGTTAAGCACTGGGTTCATAGACATCTCATTTAACCCTAACACCAACCATGAAAAATAGGTATTTATATTGCCGTTTTTATTGTTGAGAATATGAGGTCAGGTCGTTTAGCTACCTCACCTGGGATCATATAGATAGCTCCTAAGTGGCAGATCCGCACTGACTGACCCCCAAGATCATGTTCTCGGAGAATGGGACCATGTTTTCAAACCAAGTCAGTGATACCTTTCAATGATGTGTTTTGTACCAAAGGCAATATACGGCAGTTTTAGAGTTGGAGGTTTCCTTCGCTTGATTTATTTGAGAAATACATTCAGAGACTGCCTAATCCTATCCCATCTTTTGACAGAAAATATATCTAGAAAGCTGAAGGGGCTTTGTCCAAGGGCAGGCAAACACACTTAGACATCAGATCACTTGATTCCTACTCCATTGTGGTTTGTCTATGTAGGTTAATGGTTCTTTTGAGAAGATACGTTGAACATTTAGAATTTTTTTTTTAACAGAAAGGTAGCCTTCTTCGGAACTTTGTATTATTAGAGGAAGACTCCTTTTTCTTTCTTCTCTATATGGTTTAGACTTTTGGTTGAAGGATAATACAAATACTGAAAAAGTGCGTGTATCCTAGGTGTTCAGCTTTATGAATTTTCACTAACTGAACTTACCCAGGGAACCAGCACTGACAGCAAGAAATAAACCATAACTAGCTTTCTGGAGCCCCTTCACACAGCCCATGTCCCCAGCTCCCCACCATTACCAAAGGCAACATCTATTCAGACTTCCAGATGCATAAATTAGTCATATCTGATTCTGTACTTATTTATATAGAACAGGATAAGATATGCACTGTTTTTTTTTTGTTTTTGTTTTTGTTTTTGTTTTTTTGGTGTGTCTGGCTTCTTTTGCTTCACGTTATGTTTCTGGGGACTTATCTATATTTTGATGTGTCCTAGAAGTTCATTCATGTTCATTGATGTACTTGGCTATACTTTGAAGGCTAAGAGCCCCCACAACCTTAATATTGTAAGTGGAATTAAAAAGGTATTGAACATTGATAGCATTTCAGTTGCTTTTCTCCAGAACATCGTCATCCATAGTTTCATTTGATTCAATCTAAAACACAATAACAAATAATAAGTCTAAATAAGTACACAAATAAAAACAGTCCATAAATCTAAATAATGAATCCAAAACACAGCAGCAGAGCACTCTGGTCCTGGGTTTTTATGCGCTCATCAACATAGGGTAATATCATGGAGAGGACAGAGGGCACAGTCTGCAAATACCCACGGGAGAGCGCCGAGTTGGAGTTCCCACTAAGTTGCTTCGCACGGCTGTGCAGACGGTTAGGCGTGGCCTATTTTTAGGTGCCCTACGTGGAAGTGGATCCACTAAGATGGAGGGTGGAAAGTTAACACCTTAGGAGCTGTCAGAGATTTTTGCTTGGAAAAGAGGAAGGAAAAGAATCTTTTCTGATCATCTGCATGGGGCAGAGTCCAACCTGGTCTCCTTAAAGCATAATAAGGCTTTTGACCTGTTAAAAGGGGAAACGCTTGCAAACTGCCTTTTGGAGATTCTTTCCCAGGCACACAAATCAAGCTTTCTCCTGTTAGTTTTCTTGCAGTTTCTCTCCTGTGGGTGTAGGGACATGTGAAGTATGGCATGCTGGTGAATTCTCTGTGGACACCCAGCCTTGTATGAAAATAGCGTGGTTTCTCGAGGCTTTGTTCTTCCTGAGGTTTATCATTTACCTGGTCTTACTTTGCTCACTCCCTGGTCACCAGGGTTCTCTCCAAATGTCCTATTAGGGAATTTAGTGTGTCTGCGGCTACTCACTCAGCCCTAAAGGAAAATCTCCAGCTGGGAAGCATTAGATGGCTCTGAAGCACGATCTTCCACCTCCTGCTAGTTGGGTTGTATGTGCAAAGAAAACAGCTGACCAGGAGACTTTATTAACTCCCAGTGAGACAGCAGCTACCCTGCGATACAGCCTTGGTTTAGTACATCTGCTAATAATGCCATGATAACATATTTTAGGCACATGACCTTTTCTCTCTCCACACCCTGCAGTAATATCTCAGGTGATTTCCTTCAAATTAAAAACCGGGTAGGGTCTCCTTCGACCAATGTAATGAGGTTTTCATTTGGGGAGGGAGGAGGGAAGGGGGGAAAAGGGGTGGGGGGGACGGGGAGAGGGAAGTGTTCTGGAGTGAGGAGGCAGAAGGATTACTTTAAACTCGTATTTCCCTAGATGCTAGAGACCTTATTCCTACATACAAAACCCTAAGTTCAGGATTGCTCCTCTCTTCTAAATTTTCTTTCCCCTGGTAACATCTTTTCTTACCTGTAGTAAAACCAAAGCACTTGTTAGTGTGTTAAATTGCATCTATACGCAGGCATAAGTAAACAGTTACTGTCACACCAGTTTCATTTTTATTTTACAAGTAGGGACTTGGTCTCACACACATGACTCGTGCCTCTTCATAGAATTCATGATAAACAAGATGGAAACTTGCTGTTTCTCTGGGGCCACTGCTGGGCTTTGTAAGAAACTCAGGTCTGTAGAAGCTGGTCTTCTCGTAGTCAGTATGAGTGAAAGTGGTATAGTTCCTAAGTTCTCCTGTATTCCTTTCCTGGAATGGTTAGGAAGTTAAATATCCATATAGCAAGGGAAGTGACGAAGCTGTGCTCTTTCAGCAAAGTTGAGCACCAGTGACTTTTCTTGCATAGCCTTCTTGATTCCCGTATGTGTGTGCAATGAAACATTTGGATTTGCTCTGTGCAAGGAGGTCTTCCCAAGTTACCTGTCTTCGTCAAGGCAGATGTATCATTGCAATTGAAAGGTGGCAGGGATCTGAGATGTAGCTGAATCTGGCCATCTTCTTTGACAGATAAGGAAACTGAGGCTCAGATCCATGAAGTGAACTGCCCGAAGCTTAACTGTGGGCTAGTGACGTAGCTGAATGAGGGCGCATGTTCTTTTCACCATCCTTTTCCTTCCGTTTTGAGCTAAATCAAGACCCACAAAGTCCCTCTACTTCTCGTATAGACTTAGCCACATGTAATCACTTTTTTTTCATTTTGTTTTTTTATTTGAGTATATCTGACATACAATGTTACATTAGTTTCAGGTGTACGACATAGTAATTCAACAAGTTTAAATATTATGCTGTGCTCACCACAGGCATAGCTACCATCTGTCACCGTACAAGGCTATTACAGCACCATCGACTATATTCCTTTTGCTGTGCCTTTTATTCCCGTGACTATAAATCTCATGAACTTGGCCTTGGATCCAGCCTCATTACCCCTTTTCTCACAAAAATTCTAAATCGTCAAAATAATGATCACCCGAGTGTAGGAAGAGTGATTTGCAGAAAAGGCCCATGAAACTGTGCGAACACTAACTCCAAGGGGCTAACGGTAAGGTTCTCATTCCTGTGGAGATAGTGAGCTTTCCTGGGGAAAGAGCAATAGTCAACCTCCCCAGGATATTTGGAGGGTCTAGCATGAGCTTCCTGCCCCAAAACAGGGCAGGCACACAGTGGCTGCGTATTTAGGACCATGTCTCACAAGTTCACTTACAAGTCACTGGTTTGCAACTTGGATGACATTTTGCTCACCCTGTCCATTTAGGTTGTCTCAGGAAGAAGTCACGTCTACAACAACTCTTCCCTTACCTTCCAGGACTGCCCCTTCCAGCTCCCTAGGTGCGAAACTCTCTTCCTGAGAAATCTGCTTCATGGTGGAGTCACACCATTCTGAAAACATTTATTTTTCTTTTTCTTGGTATGAGCCTCTGACTTCTGACAGATGCCGTCAAGGAATAAAAAAAGTATGTCTAACAGATAGATGCGTTTGTATATGTCACTGACATCCCCTTTACCCTACCAAGGAGAATTACGTTTCTGAACTGAAAGTTTATTTAAATTAATTGATGAAATTTCAGATTGAGAAACAAAGTGAAGATGCTAAAGGCGTCTGGATGTCAGAGATTTGGGGCCCCCTGTGAGGTAAGCGGTAAGAGTTGAGAGCTCTCTTCACCGTATAGTTCAGGGCTCAGAGGCTTTTTCCAAGTGCCCAGGAGTGACTCCTCCCAGTTGCTCATGAGGTTGACTCCTGAGTGGAGTGTCGGTTACACTTGCTGTGATAGACAGAAATGGCTTCCTTTTAAACATGTGATGAATATTTGAGACTTATATTTGATGTCAGGGCTATTTCTATTTGCTACATTTCCTGTTCGTTAAGAAGGCATAGCTGTAAGCCTGAATCTCTTTCTTTGAAAAAGGAATAGTTTCATTTTAATTTTGAATATAGAACTTATACAAGTTTATCACAGAAAATTTAAAAATTACAGAAAGACATACACACACACACACACACACACAAAGAAATTGAAAAAGAACTTATTAATGTGATCAGCCACTGTTAACACCTTGGTACATGTTTTCCTGGTGCTCCTTCCTCTTTTCTTTTTGAGTGTATATGTTGATATGTAAATTGTTGTGATTATAGTTTTTTCAAACATAATTTTAAATCTTAATGTATTTTGAACATTTTCTCATTTGCCATTAAATGTATTTTGCAACAGTTTTTAATGTTAGCATTGAATATACATATATATAATGAATATATATATAAATATATGAATGAATGTACATATAATTTAACTAGACGATTACTGTTGGATATTCACCCTGCCTTCAAGTTCTCAGTGATATAAATAACGTAACATTGGCTCTCCTCACACCAAAAATCTTTGCACACATCCCCCCCCGGTGTGTCCTTAAGATGAATTTCTAGAAGTAGAATTTGTGGGTTTCTGTAGATGCCCATTTTTAACATTTCTGATACATATTGCCTACTTGTCCCCTAGAAACATTTGTACCCATTTATAATCCTACTGGTAGTATCTGACATCTACTTTTGATTGAGCTGCTAAATGTGGAGGTCAGTCTTAGAAATGTTCTTCTTGGTTAAGAAAGTTTTCTTAAAAATCCTGTGTGCAGTGGGGCAAGCAAATATAAAGTAAAATTTTATGTAAGTCATTACAAAGTTTAGCTTAGGCCTTAAGCTAATTGCTTTTTTTAATGGGAATTTATTTCCTTTCAACATCCCCACATTTTTAGGATATATATTAGCTCTGGTAGAATTAAATTCAAATATTAAAACACTGGAAAGATCTACAGCAGAAACAAAAGCAAAATCACCAAACCTTTCCAAGGCTTGTCTGATGGGATTTAAAAAAAGAAGAGGAAGAAAAAAGACAGAAAAAACAAACAAACAAACAAAAACAAAAACCACACTTCACTTATTTAATTCTTCCATTTTGAGACTAGTTGAGAAATACAATTTACTTCCCTAAAATCAAGAAAAGTTAAGCTCATTAGGACCCAAGCTCTAGAAAAGAGTACCAGGGGGGAACTGTTGGACTAACAAATATTTTTTCTTCAATTTAATAATCTGCATGCCCAGTTTTCCCTGGCCCTCACTAAGTTCCTTAGGGGATAAAATAATCTTCCTGAGTGAACTGTTGTGTTAGTGAAGCTTGGTAGCACTTTAAATTTTTAAATAGTATCAAATTTAATAAAATAGGATGTGCTTTATTTTCATTTTCAATAAAAAAATTGCTAAATAATCCTATTGAGTATTTCTTGTTTATATAATCAATAACTCACTGCATTATAGATGAATTAGCCTGAAATAATTAAGGTAAATGAAAATGTCTGTAGAGGCACAAATAGGGCAGAATTAAGTAGACAAAAGCAGATTTTCACTATCCTTTTATTCTCTCTTATCTGTGGACCTAATAAGCATAATTTTGCTTTAGTTTAGATTAGTCCAACTGACTGCAGTTCACATTAATTTTCACATTATTTTTTGTTCTAATGTGAAAAATGGAGAGAGCAGATTTTGAGGTCTTTGTTAAAATATAGGCTGACTCATTTGCATAGAGCTGTTGTGCAGAAGGTTTTATTGGGGATAAAAGATGTGTTGCTGAGGTTGTCTATCACCTTCAGTTTATTTGGGAAAAAAAATAAATAAATGAACGCAAGGAGGCATTAAAGCTGTCCACTGACTTTCTTCTATTTGTTTCCCCAAAGGTGCTTTGTTCACGTTGACATTATTGTGGCAGTTTTGTGCAAAATAAGACTTGATTTGAGAGTGTTTATGGGCTAGAGGTCTCTGATATACCCTTCCCTGCCACCAGTTTTTGTGCCCTGCACGGCCTAAGCTTCAGACATGTCCCGGAGGCTCAGAGCCTGTGCTCAGGAGCTGATTTGGGGTATCAGAATCAATTAGCCCCTCTAGGAATTAAAAGCAAGCAACTGAATGCCTGTTAGCAATGATTAACTTTAAAAATATTAACAATTCTGGGCAGATCCCTTTCCTTTCTGGAAGAGTGCTCTAGGCAGGCAGTATTCCCAGGAATGTTGGTTTCCAGCTATGTAGACACTGTCTTGGATCTAAAGTTCTGCAGGGGTCTTTGCTGTGCTTTTGATTTGGGAATGAATATTTTTCTAGGTATGAAGCTTAATTTTTCCTAGAAGGGTTTTCAGAGATCTATATGCCCTTTTCAGCCGCTACCTAAACCCTTGGCTTAAAAAAAAAAAAAAAAAAGTTTTCTCAGTTATAAAATGAGTACACAGATAATCTTTATAGAGTTGTTTTGAGGACCAAAATTGATTGAAATTTGCTATAGAAAATGCTGATCTTAATGTCAAGCTCATGTAAGCCTGTTATATATGTTTTCTTCTCCATTTTTCTTTCTTTACAAGTTCAGCGTTAAATTTGTCTTTATATGTCTATTTAAGTTTATAAAAACAAATGGGCAAAGGCATTTATACTAGCAGCTCTTCACTTCTGAGTTCTTACCTGTATGCAATAATGACATCAAAGCAAATTGTCTTTGCTGTTGTCTGCTGGGGGCTTTGAGTTTGATTGTGTGTGTTTGTTTGTTTATTTATTTATTTATTTTTAAGTGGCAATTATCTGAACTAGAGAGAGTGGCAAAAGCCTGCAGTTTGGGACAGCAGTGAGGAAATGTTGCATAGTTCATCAAATGTTTTTGTTATAGAGTGGAATTATCCTCTTGAAGGTGTATTTTCTCCTTTGTTATCAACTGAGGCTAGATCTCTTGCCTTGACTAATGTTGGAGTCTTGGGAAATGTTAACAGAACTAGCGGGGGGAGAAATTCCATTGAGGATGGAATCTAGGCTCTGTGAAGATATGGAACATTATGGGCACTCAACAGATGTTAATAAATACCTTTTTCTATTGTTGGGATAAAGTGGGGTTGATTTGGGTGTGAATTGTAATGGTTAGTGAAAGGACCTTGTACTTAAAAAGGGTGTGTTTTAAGGGGAAGAGGAATCTGGATATTGAGCAAAGTAGCATTGTTTTTTCATATCAAAATTTTCTTTGTTTTTAAGGGCTGTCATCCCCCTAAAATTGTCAGCTCCCTTGTGTCCATGTCATATGCCGCCTTGGCAGGCCTTGCAATATGTTGCTGTGGACACAGTAAGATTTCAATAGGTCCTTGTTGATTGAAACCAAACATTTGGAAATCTTAGAGGCAGAGTTGACGAAGAGGTACGAGGAGGGCTGCAGGGAGAGAGGAAGAGAAAAAACAGTCAAGGCAGAGAGAGAATTAAATATAGAAACCTCTTGGGAAGCCAGAAAAGAGCAAGGTTGGTGAGCAACTAACGATTTACGTTCTCCTGAGAAAAGAAAAAAACTGGACAGGAGAGAATTTTTAATCTGAAGAGCTAATTAACCAAATTATAAGACCTCAAAAATATCCCTCTCGTTAGAGTTGTAATTTTGAGACTTAACAAAAAAAATGGTGGAAGTTACTCTAATTCGTCCCAAGAACCTATTTAAACTTTAAATCGTACAGTAACAGAAATTTGAGGGGAAAAATGCAGTATGTTGTAGTTTATAAATCATTTCGGTGTTTTGACTTCTAACTAGCCCTCTTTGTGATGGTGAAGGGAAAAAAATCTATAAAAAAACCACCTGTGCTTTCAGTGAATGTGCTGATTTGATTAAGAAAAAGTGGAATTAGGTGGCAAAAAGACCAATAAGAAAACTCCAACAACACCATGTTGAGGATGTTAAAATATCAAAAACAATTAATACAAAATATTCCAGTGTAAAGAACTTCTCCAAAATGTGTGAACATGATTTAAAAATATATATATTTATCAATATCCTATATATAAAAATATATTTTATAAACATAAAAATATATATTATAAATATATACATAATGGATGCCTAGCATTCAATGAACACAATTAAAAGTATCAGAGAAAAATCACCACAGGGATCACCTGATAATAATTAGTAAACATCAACTCTTCTTGGTCAAGTGACCAATATTATTTCACAGTTGACTGTGTTGAGGGCTGAGCCCGTAACCTTTGCCCTGAATTTTAATAATTTACTGTAGTTTTACATTAAATCGGAATATAATTGGGAAGAAAATTAGTGTTTCTTTGTGGGGAGTTCAGAGTAATGCCACTAATTGCATGTATAAAAGCCTTCCTGAGGTTGTATTTTCCTGTTCTTTCTTGATTTAGAAAATTAAAACTACAGTAATTTTCCGCTATTTGTAAGAGGGAAAAATGTGCCAGTGAAATGTGTTCAGCTAACTTAAAATGTCAAAGCTTTGGGCCATCTTTTTATGTCCAGTAATGACAAACTGTCAATTTCATCACATGATTTAGAAATTTACTGGCAACTTGTTGCAGATATCAGAGTCGAAAAACACCTTATAACACATGTGGTCTGAAAGAAGAAACAGTCTGATTTTTGTTTGTTTAATTTTCCTTCCTTTCATTTTAATATTTGAGCAACTTTACATCTAAAATGTGTTAGAGAGCAAATCACCATTTCTTTTTTCTTTAGAAAGAGATGGACAAGAGAACACATTAAATTAACCTTAGTAGAACAGGAGATTAAATTAATAGTGCTTTAAAATTATTTTTAGATACCTGGGGGATTTTTTTCAGAGAAGTTATTATCAAGTAAAAGAATTGAGCTGAGCTGATTTTTAAAAGTATATTGGGTTTAAAATTTTTTGAAAAACATATATATTCACAAATATATCTGCCGTGTGTGTCTCTCCCTGGAACCTGGAAGGGTTAAATCAGACTACTGTGGTGTTATGGGAAATGTTTTTCGGTGACATCTAGTACCTTGAGTTTGTTATGTATTCAATATGTATGTCATCATAAAACAGTGCACCTGCGTTAGCCTTCATTGTCTCAGGGTAGAAGCTGGGAAATAAGAAAAAAAAAATTAAAAAGCTCCAGAAAGGAATATTTCTGCTACTAGCATGTCAGTATTTTTCCCTGACTCTATGGACATTCTTGGTTTCAAATGCAAACTGCACAACCCAGACACTAGGGTTGGAATCCAGTGTTTATTCAAAAAGGCACCCTAAGGCAGCTGGAGTGGGAACGCTACATGTATGAAAAAAGGCAGCCGGGAAACTCAGCTGATCTGGGTACAGCAGCAGCAACTGTATTTACTAACACTTGTTTTCTGGGAGCCTATGAAAGAAATGGAAATAATTAGAAGGAACCTGAAAGGGTGGTATTTTGTTCCTTGTTTTCCTTATAAGGAGCAAAGCAAATTGCAGTAACAATTAGGGAGCCGGTATTCCCTACTGCCACAGGGATAGCCGATTTCTGGGGGGAGGAGTTTGTTTATACCTTAACAAATACAGACTGTTTTGTTGATTAAATAGCAAAAAAAAATAAAAATAAAAATAAAATAAAATAATGCTTGCCCCATTCTTTGCTTTCAAACACTTCCCCCAATTAGAAAATGTCTCATAAAAATGCAATGTGTGATAAGCTCTTGCTTTAGTCCCAAACCGAGCTAGAGTCCACTGGAGGTCTTAGAATTTGAATCCTGAGGGAGTACACGTTTTTAGCGAAGAGTATAGTTACTCTGTCATGAAACAGGCAGCTTTGCCACTTGCTTGTTTTGGAAGGAAAATAAATTAAAAAAAGATTGCAGGGGATTTTAGTTATTATATGGCCAGGGCTCCGTTTAGAGTCTGTGGCATTCAAAGCCGGCTTTAATCACAGCATGATGCTTGAAGCTTCCAAAAGTCCAAATGTTTCCTTTCTTTCTTTCTTCTTTCCGTTTTTTTTTTTTTTCCAAGCGTTACTTCACTGAGGCAGAGGGCTGCCTTTGAGTGACGTCACGAGTTTGAGCAGCAAGCTGCACAGGAGAAGGGAGGCTGGGTGAGTGACAGCCCAGCCTACTTTTTAATAGCTTTGTCATGTGACTGGGGACTGTAGTAAGACAGGTGCCTTCAGTTCACTCTCAGTAAGGGGCTGGTTGCCTGCATGAGTGTGTGCTCACTGTGGATTGGAGTTGAAAAAGCTTGACTGGCGTCATTCAGGAGCTGGATGGCGTGGGACATGTGCAACCAGGACTCTGTATGGAGTGACATCGAGGTGAGCTGGGGCTGGGCTGGGCATTGCAGCCAGGAGCTTCCCTCCCTCCCGATGCATTGATTCCTGTAAGGGGGGAAGGGCTTGGACAAGGAGAGGAGGCAGAGAAGTAGCCGGGCAGGAGCTTTTGGAAGGGAATCTCAATCTTATCTTAACTCCAATAAGTTTGCTATTTTAAGGTGGCTCTGAGATCCCTTGAGCAAATCAAAGCTTAGCTGCTGTCACCCATATCTGTTGCAGTTGGAAACTCTTTCCATGTGCCTTTGGCTCTGTTTCTACTCATATGCAATATTTATGTTCTAAGATATTGATATGAATCAGAAGCTGAAGTCTTTCCAGTGGTGTTTAGTGGCCCGGTTGGAAAAATGCCATTTCTATTTATAATAAGATGAAGATAAAAATATTAAAATGGATGTGCTCAAATAGAGTCAGTTTTGACTCTAGTCCGGATTTTTTTTTCTTTCCCCTCTCTCTCTGTTCATCAGACAGAGAACTCACAAAATCCTAAATAATCCTGCTAGGCTATTTTAGATTGCTTTCCCCACAGCACACAAAACAACGCAGTTGATTCCCTTAAAACACCTCTATGTGGTCGAAAGATTTGGTCAGCAAATAAAAAATACATCTCTGCCTTACCATGCAAGGTTTTCCATTAGCGTCGGTGGCAGGGACGCCAATGGTTAAATCTCTCTGTACCACGGAGAGCTGCCTGAAGCCGGAGAGAGGAGTTTATGCAGGGCTGTGTGTGGGGCTGCTCGCTGCTTGTGTAAAAATAGACGGCAATACATCAATTCCACAGTCTCTGCTGGCCACAATTCATACAGGGGGAGAAAAGCAAGCCGTTTCCTCATAATCTCTGGAGCCTACAGTGACTAACGGGGGGACGGAGGACCGCGGCGTGTTTGCATTCAGCACAATGGAATGTTCTCGGAAAGTTTGGGCAACTTGGGGAAAGAAGCTAAACTTTGTGTGGACCGCGATGAGATGGAGCCCAGTTGCATTGCACGGGGGATCGGAGCTACTAACAATGACTGTGGCAGAGGACTGCTAGTGCTTCCTCTGGGTAGCTGGGGGCACGTAGGGTGAGGGGGAGGATCGAGTGCCACACGTGATTTGATTAAATAAGATGTCCATGTGGCGCAGCGATACACATCTAAAGTGAAAATAATTTGGCCAGGGCCGTCTGCGAGCGCATTTCTCCTATCTAGCGAGCCATGCCCTGCGTTCTTAACTCTTTACCGGATTTGCACATGTGGGCTCGGCTTGCCCTCTCCTGCCTTGGCAGATGGTCCTTGCGGATCCTGATTGTCCTTATCTTGTCGTGATTTCTTGGTAAGGGGGAAGAGATCTGGATGATTCGTCTGTCCTGTCGCTCTTAGGAGTCAGGGTTGTAAGTGGCTCCAAAGTCCTAATTGTCTTGGAGTAGCTGGAGCGTCCTGGGGCTGGTTGTCTGGCTGGTGGTGTAGGACTCAGCTGCTATAGTTTCATTTTTCCATTATGTATTATTCCTGATGCTGTTGGGAGTTGATATGGAAATATGGAGGATTTGTTTTAATCACTGGGATTCCTGCAGTCGTTTTCAAGGAAGCGTCAAAACCATTTAGAACAGTGGCCCTTTTATGTTTTTCTGAAGGAGGTGAGTTCCCGGGCTAAGCGTCCAGCCGTGGATTGAGTTGTCGGTCGGCTGAGACTGGCCAGTCGCCTCTCTGTTGCACTGTAGGCAGCTAGCTGCAAGAAGCCCTGCCTTCGCGGCGGCAGCTCTGGGAATCGCCTCGGCCGGTCTAACATATTATGAGCAGCAGGTAGCAGAGACAGCTTTCATTTTTTGAATCATTAATGTTTGCTGTCATCCTAAAATGTATTATGCCCTTTTGCACATAATGACAGGACAGCACAGTGGTTAATAAAGGCCTATATCGCTACAGCTACTCAGAGTCTCCAGTGTTTCACAGTTTAATGAAGGTGATGTACAATAAGGTTACCAAGATGGATAGAGACAATTCACATGAAACGCACTCCACTTAAACTGTCATTCTTTACTGCCCCCCGCCCTGCTCCCTTTTCCCCGTCCTCACTAATTTTTTTCATAAGATGTAGGAATTCTTTTTTCATTAATATAATTAATGTGGCCAAGTCCACTCTTTCTTCTTTCTCTCTTTAAAATTTACCATCAATGGCACAAAAACCTCCAAAAGGTTAATGGAGAATTATACTTAATTATGATGATTCATTATCATCAGTGCAGTTAAGCTAATTTATTGTCTGCTCCTTAACTAAGAGAAAAGTCTGTTGGGGTGAAAAAACGTACAATAATTAGACTTTGTGTTTAGTGGCTGCTTTATCCTCTTAAATCTTATTATAAAATTAAGGCTACGGTTGGGAAATAGCTGTCATAGTTGCAAAGAGGCAGTAGAATGTGTCTCTGTAATTGCGATAAAGCACACCTGTTACAGATGTATAGGGAAGCAGTAAATATCAGCATGTCAGATGAGGACAGTTACAGGGCTCGGACTGTTAAGTCTGGCATCATCCAAAGGCCAAATATAAATTAATAACAGGAACACCTGCTACCACTAATGTGTTTTAGATTATCAGGATAATGCCACATTCAGAAACCCTGATTTTATTAGCATGTCAACATTGGCAAGAGCACATGCACATTTTCGACCATAACATAAGAGCAAAAATGAGAGGGAAAGAGAGGAAAGAAAAGAAGCGTGTGAATTACAGCCCAGCAAAATGCCAGAAATTGATCTGGTCTTTTTAATGGTTTTCAAAAGTTACTTAAAAATGCATGTTCCTGAAAGGGTGAAGGGTTTTGAACAAGCCATGCCTGGAGAAGGCAGCGAAGGAGAGAGACAGCAAGAAGTTGTTCACCAATCCGCAGGGCATTCCGGCATTCCAAAGCACGGCTCCTAAGTTATGCTCTCCATGACAGGAACTAAGGCCAGACAGAGAGCTCCTGTGTTTTCTACCTTTGTTTAACTTTTTGTTGCTGTTTTCGTGGTTTATGCTTTTCTGGTTAAGGACTATCCCTCAATGAAATCCTGGTGTGTTTTGAACCATTGAAAAAGTTATCCCTGGTCTCTGGATTGACCTTGCTGTGGAAGGGTTAACGTTGTGTGTTTGTCCTCGGAGGATAAGCAATGTGGGCATGTATGGAGCCTGAGAAGTGTTACACCCATGACAAAATGGGAACATTGTACCAGAACAACATCTTCTCCCCAGCCTGCCCCCCCACCCCCGCTTACTTATAAACCTAGTCAAGTATACCGATCTGCAACTTTGGGCTACCTCGGATAATAAAAACGGAATGACCAATAAAATGATAAGGAAAGAGTTTAGGTGGAGCGGATTGCCCTTTATTTTTGGCATTACTTCTGTGCCCGCAGTTTGGGATCCCACGGGGGCCTGGCGGTCTTAGAGAAGAATCACAGTCATCTTCAGGCTGCTCCCAGCCTCCCCTTACCAACTGCTGACTCCATTACCCAGTACCTACTTCTCAGCGTGGTGCTTATGATCGTGCTGCTGCATATGACCCGTGTAATGTAGCCTGCCAGGGATGACAGGGGTGTTCGAGAAAAAAATCTGCATAAAACTTATTTTATTCAAAACCTAAATGTCAAGCGGGATCTTCAGCTTCATGCCCAACTGCTGTCTGGATGTGAGCAACTCCACAGCATCCCTCCTGACCTTGGAAGGTAGGGCCGTGAGGGCGCCACTTCCGAGTGTGTGCCTGCTGATTTAGACACCTTGGCTTGCAGGTGGCTAAGTCCTGCGGCTCCGCCATCGCAGACCTCTGCAGTAGAAAACTTCTGCAGGGTTCTTCACAGTACGCAGTGAGGAAATCAGCCGTCAGATGGCCAGTTTGAGGTTAGAAGACCACCTCTTCGATCACGTGGTCCACTTTTTTTTCACAGTGTGGGACAACTGAAAGTCCACCTACTCCACGCGAGGAAGTGAAAGGCTATTCCGACCTGAGATAGGCTTGCTGACAAGCAGCCCAGCCATAGTGTGGGCTATATTAAACCTCTCCATAGATTGAAGTCATGTGAAAACTCCAAAGCAAAAGAGTTCTTTTGAATTCACTGAGAGCACAGTTTAGGGATACAGATGGGGCGCCCGGGTCGCTCAGTCGTTGGGCATCTGCCTTCCGCCCAGGACGTGACCCCAGGGTCCTGGGATCGACCCCCACATTGGGCTCCCTGCTCTGCTGGGAACCTGCTTCTTCCTCTCCCACTCCCCCTGCTTGTGTTCCCTCTCTCACTGGCTGTCTCTCTCTCTCTGTCAAATAAATAAATAAAATCTTTAAAAAAAAAAAAAGGAATACATAAATGATGAAAAAATATAATTGTGGAGTGCTATAGTAGTTTTCCTGTGTAGATGTCAGGCAATCGAAATCGTACATATGTACACACACACACACACACACACCCCAACACACATGACTTTCAACTTAAACATAGTAAAAGATGTTAACGATCATATAGAAAAACTTAGGACTTTTGTCCCTGTCTCAAGGTACTTGTTTTTGACCTGTTTGAAATGATGTGCTAAAACTCATGAAAAGTCAAATTGAGAGTAAAAGATTAAAATAACAATTCAAGAGAACCATAGATAAATTAAAGGGCTTGCATCATTTTTTGCTAAAGGAATTATGTGGATTATAATGGTTAAAGGGGCAAAAATGGGTAAAGTTTTCCTGGTAGAGTTCTTAATGCTTTTGTATTTCATTTAGTTTATTTTGTTTCTATTGTGTGTGATGGCAAATCCAAGGTAAAATCAAATTTGTATCCTTCCCTCAAGAGATTATACTCAGGGTAGAGTAAAATTTTGCATATGGTGAACCAGAAAACATCTTGAAACTCATTAAGTGTTCACCATCAAAAAGGTACAAATTCAGGAGATTTCTAACTGGAAGAATCAGAGAGGGCTCCAGGGACACATGGCACTTACCATGAATCTGGAGGCAGAATTTTGTATGGAATAGGTCAGGCACAGGATCCTTTAAGAGCAAAGTAAGTAAAGGAATTTAGGATTTTTTTTTTTTCCTCTGGTTACTAAAACCCTGGAAACCAGCTTTGGTGGTGTGGTTGAATTAACCAGGCTTAATTCCTATCACATGCTATTGCAGTATAATAAATTCCTGCAGTTAATGAAAGCTTTTTTTTCCCCCCTGCCTCCTACAGTGTGCTGCTCTGGTTGGTGAAGACCAGCCTCTTTGCCCAGATCTTCCTGAACTTGACCTTTCTGAACTAGACGTGAACGACTTGGATACAGACAGCTTTCTGGGCGGACTCAAGTGGTGCAGTGACCAATCAGAAATAATATCCAATCAGTACAACAATGAGCCTTCAAACATATTTGAGGTAAGGGTGTGTCCCTTGGTGAAAATTAATTTCTCATTAAACTTGGCTTGGGCCGCAATATGATTATTGGCCTGAAAGCATAACGGGTTCTTACTTTGCAGTCATCAAAAGACTTTTTATCACAGGCAGGCACTTCCGATTGTGTGGAAAAACAATGTTTGCAAAATAAATGGATTTTGTTGTTTTGAGAATGAAGGGGCTAAGGGCCCCCAACAGAGTGCATTAAACTGTGTTGAAATACTAAGGGGGTTGTGAAAGAATTAGTGACAGAGAAGAACAAAAGTCTAAACCTGTCTATTCCTGTCTATTTCCCACAGAAAAGGGCCTAATGTAAATTAATGTGAAATGTAAAAGAATGCATTGTTTTTTTTTATCCAAGAGATTAGACATCTACCTTTATTTGCCTCACAAAGTAAGTGAGCAGTTACTCTTATTGTTATTTTGTGATCATATCTCTGATTTCTGTCATAGAAACTTCTAAATCCAGCTACTCTAATATTTACTTATAAATTAGTAAAAATTCGCTTACCTTTCAATAGTGAAAATTACCTCCCAGGCTCCAGACTCTTATTATAAGCCTACCCTATAATAAGGAATGTTAATCTACTCCTATTAAAGTGTTACTTTGAAAAAAGAAGTTCTTTCTCACAAGATCAGCACTCATTTACTTGAAAATAAACGGTTTCTTGTAGGGACAGACATTGAGCGCTCTGGCACACAAGTTGAATAAAGATCGTCCAATCAACCACTTTCCAATATCACAGCCACCCACACCTCCATCATCATCTGACTTCTTCTCCCTAATATGTGCCAGGCTCCATGCAAAGCACCTGAAGTATATTTTTTAATCCCACCAGCAGAGACATTTCTTAAACCTCAGTGTATTTGGTTAAAATCTTGAGTCATTAAGAAAGCCAATTTTACAATATTTATTGAGTTTTTCCAGCACCCAGCACATAAAAGGCACTGAATAAATGTTTATTGAGTCATTAAGAAAACCAATTTTACAATATTTACCGGGGTTTTTCAGCACACAGCACACAGAAGGTGTTGAATAAATGTGTGTTGACTAAAGAGTGAATAGTGACTATGGTAGTATTAATAACGGTAATCATGAATGATAACAACAGTGGCCAACACTTGGAGACCCCCATGCTCTATAGGTTTCTTCTCACATCTCCCTCAAAACGGCCTATTTTTTAGGTGCCCTGAGGGTCATTCCCACTTTGCCTACGCAGACACCGAGTCTCAGAGAGGTCAAGTGATTTTCCCCAAGGCGCACAGTTGACCAATAAAGGTCAGGGAATTGAACCCCAAAAGGATCCGACTTCCCAGTCTCTATCACTGATAGAAAATAGAGTTACAGTGAGGTTGGATGACAACCATCCTTTGCAAAGACGTATCAAGCTGCTGCTTTGCTGAATATATTTAAAAATAGAACAGACTCGTTCCTTTCAGTGTTGGTTGGTTGGTTGACATGGAAGCAGGGATCGCCGGCGGGGCTGGGGGGTGGGGGCGGTGGTGAGTAGCTGGGGTGACTGTAGGTTCTGGCCAAGGCGAAGATTTTCTAAGATGTCTGAACAGAGTCTTAGAAGAGCATTCAAGGCGATGGAGTCAGGGCTGCGGAGAAGACGCCCTGAAGGTCTGTGGTTAGTTACACTTCCCAGGCTTCTCAGCCGGGTCTTAGAAAGTTCATGTGAGGACTTGGCTAGTTAGAACTGGTAAATTGAACATTCCTCATTCAGTACACTTGTCAGGCGACAGGCCCGTTTTAAGTCATGCTGCATTAAATAAACAGTACTTTAAAAAATGTCCATCTCTGTGGACCTCTTATCTAAAAATCGGCTATTCCCTGTTGGGTGAATGCCATGCATTTTGCAAATGACGGCTAGGGAATTACTAATAGACATGGGGGTGGGGCATGGGCGAGTCAGTGCCTCCCTGGTGGGCTAGTTTCAAAAATTCCCTTCTCTACGACCTCGTGTCCCCATGTTCCGCGTTGTGGCATCTGCGTGGGGGCACTTCTCATTTACACCTTTAGGACACTTGGTTCACCAGCTAGTTATATATAGATGCTTTAATCTATGTGAGGACAGCCCTTTTGCTTCCCTGTATAACTTTCTACCACTGATAGAATTGTTTTCAATGCTCTAAAACACAAGGTTCATTTAATTTAATTTCTCATTAGCTCATTTTAAACCAGTGACTCTCAACTCAGAGCCGTCTTGCCCCCCAAGGGACGTTTAGCAGCGCTGGAGATAGGTTTGAGTTTTAGGACTGAAGGCAAGAGGCTTCTGCTGGTATTTCATGGGTGGAGACGAGGGTTGTTGCTAACTGTCCCACAGGGCACAGGACAGCTTCCCACAGCAAAGAACTATTTGGCCCTAAAATGACAGTAGGGCCGAGGTTGCGAACCCTTAAAGAAAAAAAAAAGAAGTCACTGAAATTCCCTTTTATGAAACACCTAATCTGAACTGGTCAGCTTTCAGAGAGAAGATACAGTACCGTTAAGAGACTGGGTATGAAGAATCAGAAGCCACCTAAAATTATGGAGATTCCCAGGGCCCTGGGACTGAGATGTCAGGAATTCTCTTAGTGACAGCGAAAGTGACCGTTTAGATAACCTGTAACAGTTTTCTCTGATGTCACAAAACTCACTCTTCTTTGCCTGTGCAAAGGGTAAGGCCATATGTGGCAACACTGTGACACAGGCTGCCTTCCCCAGCATTTGCATACAGCCAGGATGCCTCGAGTCTTTGCCCTCTAGCGTTAAACTCAGACATCTCTGCTCTAACGGGGAAAAAAAATGTGTGTGTGGAGCATAGGTGAAATTTGCAAATCGTCTCTCCGTGCGAGGGAGGTCCAGAGGCAGGACAGTAACTCTTGAGGGGACACAGCTTTGTGGTGCTTCCTCCAAAGCTGCCTTTTCCCCAGAGCCCTTCCCGGAGCCTGTGCCTTTAAGCCTCTCCCCGTGGACTTTACCCGTGCTCACTTTCTTCCAGTTCTCAAAGCCCTGCCTCATCACATTTCTGAAGGCCTTGTGCTTGAGCAAGCCAAACAGTCACGGTTTCCGCCACCCTGATCTGCCAATAACAAGTGTGATCTACCTCCGATTCCCAGAATAAAATGAGGCACCGAGCAGTTCAACACTTTCCCTGACTGAAGCAGCGCATCGATGACTCCCCTGGAAACTGGCCACAGGATTTCTGAATTCTAATCAAAGCAGAGAGGAAGGGGTATTTAGAGATACAGATAGGATATAGATAGTCTATGGAGAGTATAGCCAAATGTTAAAACCTTGGGAGTAAATGGAAATTTCTTCCTTTGGCCTCTTTCGTACGTTTGAATCTAAGTTTAATTTTTATTTGACGTTATTATTTTTTTTAGGATTTATTTATTTATTTTAGAGAGAGAGAGAGTGCACAAGCAGGGGTAGGGACCGAGAGAGAGGGAAAGAATCCAAAGCAGATTCCCTGCTGAGCGCCAGTGCCTGACGCCCCTGGGATCGAGGTCATGCCCTGAACCGAAATCAAGAGCCGGTCACTTAAGTGACTGAGCCACCCAGGCGCCCTTCTTTTTATTTGACTTTAAAAGAAAAGAAGGACATAACTGAACGTCCCACTTTGGGAAAGAGTTAATTCCTTAGAGGGAGCAAGGGGGTGCCGATATGCAGTTGTCCACATTAGTTGAGAAACTGGACACACAAACAACGGTCTCTGCTTGCACAACCGATGTTGGGTGTGTAAATGCGGGTGACCAGGTTTGATTCAGAAGCCACTTAGAAAAACAGGACGCAGGCTTTTATAGGGGCAGCGTCCAACGAATCTGATCCATGTGTCAGGAAAACAGGATGCTGTCTCTGGACCGGTTGGTAGCAAGATTTATATTTCAGAATATTGCAACATAACTTCCTTCCCTCACTTGCCTTTGTGCATTGTTTGAAGAAGGAGAAGAAAGGAGTGCTTTTACAGCATGGCAGTATGTAAGGATGGGTGGCCTGGGATGAGCTTAAATAGCACACTGGCCCTTCTTCTGGTCACCATGGGCCACCTTGTCCCTGCTTCATTCAAACATCTGCTTTCCATGCCTCCTTGACACTACTGAACGAGCATCTTCTATTCCTCCGTCTGCTACGTCTGAATACAGCCACTTGAGTTTCTTTAGAACATGGAGAGTGAGAATGTAGTTGTCTCGAGGTCATGACTCATAATATGTTCCGAAGCCTGCCTTTACTAAGGGGGGGAGAAGGGCCCACAGCTGCAGCCAACATTCATGTCCACTGATCACGGAGATGCTCAGGAAGGTCTGATACTGTGGTCTTTTGTGGGAGACAAGGCACAGGGTGGTTTCCCGTTGTCTATAAGGTGTGCTGTCATGCCAACAAGGGAATGGTTGTTGGAAGCTTTCAAGAATACCTGGTTATTCTGAAGGGAATGCAAGTGATTTGATATTTCTTCTTTTGACTTTCAATTATAGTCTCATTTTTCTAAAACGGGCATATAGTATGTACTTATGAAAAAGTTTCAAAAAACTTGGCTATTCAAGTGACTGTGAGCATTTGGGGAGCAGGGCGCTTGTCTTGTTCACTGAAGTTTTTCTAGATGTTTTGTTAGAAAACAACAGAAAGTAAGTACTCAAAAAATATTTGCAACAAAAGGAATAAATTGACCATCACATATTTAGTGATGGCGTGAATTGCATTAGGGTATATATAATTGCATAGAAAGCACAAAGGATCTGTTTCCTAAAGAACCTTAAACCTAGTTTGGGAGGTCAAATGAAGAAATGTGAAACAATTAGCAAACAATGGAAGACTGCTATACACGGGTACATATATAGAGGTTTATTAGCAGTTAAAAATAATGTAACACTGTATATTCATGTGTATGTGTACATGTATATTTATACACTCAGGGTTTATATTATATATCTATTAGCAAGTGCAAGACTGTGTGTATGCATATAGACATGTATACATGCATGTGTATGTGCGTGTGTATCCTAGCTAAGGTGGGAAACAGCAAGAATCACATCACCAAGGCTGATACAAGAATAAGAGTGAAGTGTTTTCAAAGAAGGGTTATGAAGGTAAGGAGCTCGATTTACCCAAAGCGAAATATGTACTGATGGTAACGTAGGGAGAGGAGAAGCAGGTTGGGCTTTAGGGAGGGTACGAAATTACAGCAGACTGTGAGAACGCAATTGGGACTGTTTAGAATTGGCACAGTAGGAATTAGGGGGCCAGTGAAGGTTTTTAGCAGGAGAGCAATATGATGGAGATTGTATTTAAGAGTATGTAAATTCCCATGGTTGTAAATACTGTGGGCAAGCAGAAAGCGGAAGTAATTGGACAGCAGGCCCTGCTGCATTCCGAACCCCATGCAATGCAGGTGCAGGGAAGGGACAAGGTGACAGTAGAGAGGATGGTGTCCAGGGAACAAAGACTTGAAGCACCTCGAAGGAAAATTCCATCAGCCCTGATGAATATGAGTTAGGGAGGGAGGTGGCAAAGAATGCTAACTCAGAAATATTCCAAAGAGAATCAGAACTTCATGGATATCTTCTGGTTGCGTTTCTATTCACCTTTAGAAGCTGAAGTACTTTCTTAGAACTTGTGAGTCATTTTACAAAGGGGCTCTCCGTCTCTCTGCTGCCTCGGGGACCGAACATATTTAACCCAATCCACAAATTTACGTGGTGTCTGCTTTTTTTCACTTGTCTCCTTGGAGGAAATTCTGCAGCCTTCCATGGTAATGAATTCCTGCTCCTGACTGTGCCTGTGGTCAGACAGACTTTTCTATGAATGGCAAACCTCTTGGAATTTTAACAGACCAACAGAGACAGAAATCTGTATAAAAACAACCCCACCTCAGTTTAATCATCAGGAGAATAAATTCTCCTTTGTTATTTTGGAGACACTGAATTTGTTTACAATAATCACTTCTTCGAGATTTCTGGAATTTCCAATTTGCAATCAATAAATGTTTGTCATTTGAATTAAATTTACAGCCCCCAACCAGATTTTTGCCACACTTGGCAATGACACTTAACGGAGAACATCGACTTCAAGGAAGAAAATAATAGCCATTTAAGTGGGGAGATAATTGGCTGTAACATAAGAACAGTGAAAAATGTTGAAACTCATGGAGACTTATGGAGTATTTTAAAAATTTATGTTGTACTTATCTTTGCATTTGTAGTCTACCACAAAATTCCAAATTCTGGGTATAAATCAGTTAGATGTTCATCTTGGAGAGTCACAAATCAGGAAGCAACAGTCTGACCCAGCCTGTGTGCTGTTTTATTTTCAGCCTCTATTGTTGGCTTATCTTGTAGTGGGACTAAATAGTGTTGTTTTGTGTGCGTGTGTGTGTGTGTGTGTGTGTGTGTGTTTGTGTGTCTGGTCATCTACATACCTCAGTTAAAGACTATTTTAGACTTCTTGCTTTGATAACATCTGCCTTATCTTGGGAACATCTGGTTTATCACCCTATTTCCTCCCTGCCATTATGCTGACCACTGGAAAAATAGGGCTCAGGAGTTCTGACCCACAGGGTTATGTCTACCGGAATCAACCCCCACTAATAAATAGTAAGTCACAGGTGCTGGTTACATGACCACCTTCCACCATCACCAACTTTCCTGGGGTTTGCTTTTGTTAATGTAAGTTGAGGTTACAAGACATGGATCGGCTGCTGTTTTTCATGGAAGTTGATCCGGTTCTTTGCCATTTGCAATTTGGAAAGTGAGAATCTATATGTTTAATTAGACACAATGATTGTAGAATGTACCGTTTTGTGGGGTTTTTTGTTTTGTTTTGTTGTTTTTGGTTTTTGGTTTTTTTTTAAAGTAGAGACCAATTATTTCATGCCAGATACTTCAGGTGCTCCGAGATGTAGGTGAACCATTTTATGGGCATAGCTTGGGTTTTTCCCACCTTCTGGATTCTCTAGGGGGTCATTTACCTACAAATGACCCTGCCTGGATTTCTTTGGGGCCAGAAAAGTGGAGACCCACATTCATGAGGAGGAAAACCTAGAGAGGAATCAGGAAAAAGTGGCTCATTGCCTCTTAGATTTACTTGAAAGATGTAAATGTAGGTTAAAGTAATCAGGATTCAGGATGCTGGATTGGACAAACTGTCTATTTGTACAGTGACGGTGTGTGCTTGTCTAGCAGCCTTACACATATGTCGTGTCTGTTTGTCCATGTGCCCCTGTCTATATGAAATGTCTCGGAGACACAGCCCAGCAGATGGCTCACCTCTGAATGAGGTCGACACACAAAGCAGATAAAAAGATGAACTTTCAAGACCGCATTGTTAAACAGAGAGCCAAATTGTTCTTCCACTCTTCCCTACCCCAGACTTCACATTTTTAACAAGGCTAATTTGTCCCTATAATTATGGGCCTATTCTTTTAGCAATGAAAACTTTTATTGTGGGTTTTATAAAATGAATTGCCTGCGATGTAAAGCAATTTTGTAAGGCGTTTTTTTCCTCCTCCTTTAACCTGTGAGGTTACTTTTAAGATTGTGCTCTCTCACATATAGTTTTGAAAGCAAAGCAGGATACTGTATTTTACTGTAGCCTGCCAAAGTTGCTGAATTACAAGTAGCTAGAATGCGAGCTCGGGAAAGGGGAAGAGAGGTATAAAGGAAATAAATACACACTCTCATTCTTGGCAAGGGCAAAATTTTATGAAGATAAATGACTTCTTATCCGTTACGCCATTTGTCCCAAAACAATAGTCGGAGATACTTTTGTGCCTTTTCTGTTCCCAAGTGATAGAATGATTTGCATAGTTGGAGACTCTAAACACTATTACCTTGTAGATCTGCCCATCTCCATTACTACTGCAAGTTATTCATTCAGGGTTTGCGGCCAGATGGGTTAATGAATGACCAGATCTTGCGTAAAATGACTTGGCCTGACTTTTAAACGACTACTTTTTTTTTTTTTTTTTGGCCAGTCTTGTGATTGGTGTTAATTGGCTCTAGAGACCAAGCCTCCTATAGAGTTTTTCCGTAGTCCCCCCCCCCCCTTCCCCTTTTACATTCTCTTCCAAACTTAAGCTCAGAGACAGTTCAAGGTGCTGCATGCAGGCGATAGGGCAGGGAGGAGAGAGGAGACTCAGTAGCCAAATCCTTGGTGGCTGATGCCCATCCTTGTGTCAAATCAACATGATTTATCAGAGCCCCGTCTTCAGTATGACTAAGTTTAGTGTGAGTTCCTTGGTGTTCCTCACACAATACGCAGAGCTGGAGCTCTGAACTTTGAAGGAAAGCCTCAGAGCAGTTTGCAAAGTGTTGGTGCTTAGTGAATACTAAATTACATTTAGGAAATAGTCTGCTGCTACCAGTTATACTTCATTTTTATTCCTGACACAGACACCTAAATCAGAGAACAGTAACATTTCAGAGATTATGGAAGCAGTTTGGGTATGTTCCAACACTATAATAGGATCAGAATTTTAAGGCCTTTTGTATTATTACCAATAGTCACTTAGTTTCTGCTGCAGTGTACTTTGTAGGGAATTACAGCTTTTACTAAAAAGATTAAAATGCTATTATGCAAATGATTGCAGTCTGTTATTATGTTTACAAATTAACATCCATGGCTCAACACACAAATTAAGTAACTATTCTATCTATGTTATTAAGGATTTAATAAAGTAACTGTTAATAAAAATGGTTAGCTTGGAACACTTACTAAGAAACAATTGTGATTTAACACGGAACTGGAGCCTCGTGTTTCATGTTCTAGGTGATAGAATGGTAGAGTCAAGTTGCGCAAAGCACACGGAAGACCCGGGACCGTGTGAACTGCAGAGCTGCTCGTCCAAGATGCTGACAACCACGAACTAGGTAGCTTCAGGCTACAGTGTACAGTGGGCGCACATCAATAATTCTAAGCAATGCACACAAACCATTTTCTATTAATAAATAGTTCATTGAAATGATAATTGCCCTCCACTCCGTGTTTGATATGTTCCACGCACACGGAGAATACTTACATTATTCTAAAACGAAGCTCAGAGCAAATTTCGATGTGGCGAATGAGATTTAGCTGCAAAATATCACCGTGTGATAAAAGGGGAGAAGGCTAGGTTCAGACTAAGATTGCTTTACAAACAGGCTGCAAATTGCTATTCCTGGCTGTTCATAAGAGATCATAAAAGCAAGGAGATAAGAACCGCCAAGGTCCCTGAGAAATGAATGTATGTGATTATGTTATCTTGTGGGTTGGATTTACTAGACAGACCGACAACACCTTCACTTTAGTCCAACAGGAAAAGTAGAGAGAGATGTAGATTTGGGATAGCAAACTGTGTTAGAATGGGGAAGTTCCAGAACGCTGTAATTAACATGTTTCCAAAGAGACCTGGGATTCCAGTCACTGAATCCTTTGCTAGATCTCAGAATAAGAGTGAGAAGCATCGTCCAATACTAAGCCAAGAAACAAACAAAAAGGACACAAAAGAATTATTAGATAATCCTGGGAACCGCTTAATTGATATTTCAAATGTCGGGTGCTTATTTCCCGTAGCTAAATAAAACTGTTGGAGGCGCTGATGTAAACAATAGCCTTTTTAGGTCAACCTAAAAATATATAATCAAATAAAAAAATAAATCAACAATTACCTTTTCAGGTCTACCTATGCAGGGCAACTAACCTAAGCTTCTTAGGTTATCTAGTTCATTATACCTGGGTGTACTCAAGAAACACAAGCAGGGAAGCAGCCACAAACCTGGTCAAGGTTTGTGTCCTTGCATACAATACAAGCAATTTATTTTGTTCCCAATAGCACCTCTGTTGTTGGAAAACTACTTATGCAAATTTTTGATATCTAGCTTTAGCAAGGCGCCTGGTTCCTTCATTTCCTTCCACATTTGGATAAATTGTGTTGTTCTTCACTCTTCCAAATTTGTCCTTGTGGAAGTGAACACTTGCAAATTGGTTGAAGCTTGCTAAGGGAAAGAAAGGGAGTGGGGAGCGGGAAGAGGAGGGGAAAAAAAAAAACAACAACAACAACAGCAAAAACCCAACCAAGAACAGTTGTTGGGACAGCTTCTGAGTTGATGGTCTGTGGCCTTGTGCCGTTCCCGGCACCTGATCAAGAAAGTGGTAAAATCCTGTTATGCAGGCATTTGGGAACTCTTGCCAACAGTCACCTGACATGACCAAGGTTTAAAGTACTTGCTGGAACTTGAGGCAGCATCGTGGAAATGCACGCCTGTGTGTGTGCACAGACACATTCACATTCTTTTTTTTTTTTTTTTAGGAAAACAAAAAGTGATACTTGCCATAGAAGGGTGGTAAAATAATTAGTCCAGTAGACAAATGCCTTGGCCCATGTTTAAACAGAGCTTTAAGGACACAGTGTTCTCAACAGCCACATATCTAAATACAAACCAGTGTCAGCTGCCATGCAGAGCAGAATGTAATAGCCCGTTCTCACATAGGTCATCGCAAATCCATTTTGGTCGCAGTCACACCGCACATCTGTTTCTGCGTGATGCAGCTTCTTAAGGTGGCATTTTGGACTTCAGAAGAACACAAACAACCAAGCTATAAATTCCCACTGCTGGAGTTATTTTGAATAAGTGTATACTGTTTCATATTTATAATGGTGAAGCTTCATAATATTCATAGCGAATATATAACACTGATCAGTTCAACAAGCATGAAATTGTATGTTGTCAACTTGTCACATAAATAGAGTCATATTCAGGCTTGCAATAATGTTGAACTAACATTTTTTCCCCCACAATTGTCGAGAGGGTCACAAAGAAGTGGGGAGGTAGCACTTCCTTTGGGGAGATAAACAGTCAGGGCCATTGTAGAGTTGAGATTAGTGTTGATGGGTCCCTTTTCTTCCCTCCCTCCAAAGCACTTGTTTTTCTTGGGTGAATGCTAATTGGCTAATCTGGTGTGTTTCTTCTGTCATCCAATGGTATCATTTTCAGCCAGTGCTAGAAAGCTTTTTTGGGTTGTGTATGTGTGAGTAGCTTTTTCTGTTCTCCTTTAAAACAATTTTTTTTTCTATTCTTGGAGCGCAAATCAGCGCTAATTGTCATGAAATTCTCTAGCTCTACTCTGGCAAGCTTTCTTGTTGTCTCTGCACCTCCGTTAACTCTTAATTCATTACCAGATCACTGGGTGAACTCTCCTGCTGTAGGGGAGTTAGAGAGAGGGAGAAAGGAAATTACTGAACCCAAAGTGCACCTTACCGAAAGGGGAAGAGAGGACAGAGGAAGCGTACTCACCAGGAGCTAGGGGGCGACAGCAGAGACCACTTCCCACAGTGGCTGGTATTTCTGCACCTGGGGCGAGAGTAGAAGCCGATGCTGGGTCCTTTCTCACTTTTGAGAAATTCTTAGGTGGGTTCTATCCTCCCCATCTTCCTCAAGTGGCCCGAAGACAGAAGTGTTGCAGGCCGTATCTGCAAGCCCGGTGGTTTATCCTGTTACGTTGCTAACTCAAAACCGCAGGGCCATGCATGAGAAGGCAGATGTCAGCAAGGATTGTTACTCCCATCGGTCGTTTCATCCCGTATCACTTGTGTTATAGGTGGTCACGTTTTCTCATATGGTTTCCAACTTTTGCATAGTTTCACATGGCTTCATGCTTCTGGATTTTTAAAGTTCTTCTATTACTTATTTGCCCATCCATCAAAAAATAATTATTGCCAACTGCAAGCATGCTCACGTGCTTGCCAGTCTCTGGGGAGACGGTGGAGGAGAGCAGACAGAGTCCGTGGCGTTCTAGGGCTCATGGTCAGTGATAAAGGCAGGTCAGGAAAATCCAGTGAGGTGAACTGTCTGAGAGAGGAAGCAAAGAGGGGACTTTCTCCACCTACTCGCTATCCTGGTCATTGCTAATAGATCAATTCAACCCGCCTTGGAATTGGTACACTTATCATCTTCAGATAGGCCTTCCTTTTGAAGTGGAATTTTTCCGGAGAGCATTTCTCCTCGTCATTGGGGCCGTCTGTTGCAAACCGATAGCCCAGGCATGGGGGGTCCAACAAGCGCAGGGCAGTGGGACAGAATGTTTGAAATCGGGAGACCTGAGATCTCCTGCATTAAGGAAAACAGCACTTTGCTCATGGGAATTGCTGAGGGAAGACAAGAAGAAGCCAACCCAAGGGAAGAGAGCAAAGCTGTCAGCACAGAGTTCTTTCATCCATGTGCCGGGCTGACATGACCAGAATGTTGAGCCCTTGGCAAAGTATGTGGGGCTCCTTTGGATAAAAACCATTCCGTACCATTTTAGGCCTGTTGACCTTTGTCTCTGAAAATGATATTTCTGTCCAGCCGGAAGGGCTGGCATGCGTTTGCCTATATGTGACATCCCAAATTTGTGGCTTTTCTCTCTCTCAGAGCCCTCTGCTCATTGCCTCATGGGATAGCCCTACACAGGGACTGTCTTGTTCCCTTGACCAAGGCATGCACAGGTAGACTGTAGACCTATCCTTTTCTTCTTCTCTGTGGAGGTACCCAGCATTACGCCCCTACTGAGCCATACCCAGTATTTCCTGTAATACCTTGGCTTAAACCTCTTCTCGCCAGTCATTTCTGAGAAGCTCATTTCTGCTTCTGAATGGTGCTTAGGTAGGGAAAAAGGGTGCCTCTATGATAGGAATGCCCTTGGTTTTTCCACGGACTCTTGGCCTAAGGACATTAGCTTCCCTGGGTACCATTTCATTTGTTCAGATGTGAAGTTGGAACTTCTCTTTCCCAGACATAGTTCTCCTGGGTGTCCAGGGATCCTGGCCAACTCAGATGCGGTCCAGAAATGTTCTCATGTCAGGATCCTCTTGTGTCTTGCCAGCACATGCTTAGCGGGGACACCCTGCTCTTGTCTGAGCCGCATCTCTCAGCCTGGGTTTTAATTTCAGGTGGTGCTGCCTGACGGGCAGGCTCGCCTCCTGCTCCTACTGGAGGAGAGTCTGGGCGGATGCCTGAGCATTGGACTGCAACCATGCTGCGTGGGCTAAGCGACTTCTCTCTCCTGCTGCTCCCCAATTCCAGGACTCTGCGGGCAGCAGATTTGAGAGTTACTTTAGGTCACAGTGCCACTTTCTAGCTCCTTTAATCCCATCACCGGGCAATCCCACCAACGTGGCCGAGGTGGCTGCCCCTGTCCTAAAGGAATTTGTGTCAGTTTCTCCTGGGACAAATCTAGTCTGGGTGCTTTGCAGTATTGGTTCCAACCGAAAGTTGCGACAGACATTCCATCTGCACGGAACCAAAGAATTGTCTGTGGTTAGATGCATCGGGCAGTAATGGAATGTTGCCTGGTCTTGGCAGATAACAGCCTGGTCATCCACATAGCATGATCCATGCACCATTTAATTTGTCTTTGAATGGCAAATGGGTTTCTTCTCTGAGTCAGCAAAAGGCATGATACCCTCCAACAGTACCGTGTGACCTCCCCGCTGCTTTTGTGATACAGAGAAACAAAACACCTAGCCTGCGTTTTCTCTTTAGTTGCTGGTTCATTTTTATTTCCAGCTACATGTTTCATAGCTGAAAGAGAAGATGTATGTTGCACAGATAGGATGCATTTTTACTTAATCACAGTGGTTATTTTTATAATTCATATGAGGAGACCTCATTTCTTTGGCCATTATTAACTTAGTATTATTAATTGTCTGAAACATAGCTGAGAAACACACCATTTGTAAAAATGTCTTGGACAAGCCAAACCAGAGGCAGAAAAATCGTACCCTCGTTCTTAATGCATTTTATTCCCAGATAAGCTTCTCCAGCCCTCACTTACCACTGGC
>NC_048228.1:92171698-92194196 GCF_002007445.2 Ailuropoda melanoleuca
TGCCTTTGGAGACGTGTCATGAAAGAAGTTGCTGTGGCCGATGTGGAAGAGGTTACTGCCTATGTTCTCCTTTAGGATTTTGATGGATTCCTGTCTCACATTGAGGTCTTTCATCCATTTAGAGTTTATCTCTATGTATGTTGTAAGAGAATGGTTGAGTTTCATTCTTCTATATATAGCTGTGCAATTTTCCCAGGCCCATTTATTGAAGAGACTGTCTTTTTTCCATTGGGTATTTTTTTCCTGATTTGTCGAAGATTGTTGACCATAGAGTTGAGGGTCCATATCTGGGCTCTGTGTTCTGTTCCATTCACCTATGTGTCTGCTTTTGTGCCAATACCATGCTGTCTTGGTGATCACAGCTTTGTAATATAGCATGAAATCCAGATGTCTTAATTTTTAAGATGGGGGAAATATGAATTGATTTTGAAATCTTTCCATTCAATGCTTCAATAAAAAATTTGGTACTTGAGCAAGTCAACTTCTTGATTCATCTGCACAAGTGCCTATGTGGATTAATGCCTGATGGGAGAGATAAATGAGACATATATACTAACACACATGTATATTTTTAGATCTGGAAGATTTTCATGAAGTTTTGATGTCATTCTATAAGACTTTCCTGTATAACAGCTCTAAATAAGAAAATGCTCCATGAAATGTTGAACTTCATTGTATGATCTGTCAGATTACTTGCTCCCTTAAAAAATACAACTGTTAAAATTTCCTCTGATAAGGAGGCTGCTGATTTTTTTTTCTCTTGTCAATAGTAAAGCTCTTTGGCTACAGGGCCATTAGTCAAGATAAATACAGCTCAGCAGCATTATTCTTAAATCAGTAATTCCCCACATTCCTTTAGAATGGAATTACCTAGACTTTCCCCCTTTGTTGCTTTCTTACCCAGTCCCCAAATAAACCACCACCCCAACAATGCATAATTCATGTGCATATAATCATTCAGAGCACACTAAATTGGAATATCAGTGCTATAAGTAATTCCCCCTTCTCTCTCATTTTGTCTGGAGATCCTTAGAAATAAACCACCAACCTTAGGGCTAACAAAATAATCATTAAAATGTGCTGTTTGATTTTGGAGGGAGGATTTTAGCTAATGTACAGGACTGAGTTCCCTAAATTTAATTTCTGTCTAGAAACCCAAAGAAGGCTATACATGTGACTTCTTTATCCAAACTCTCCCGCCTAGCTGTCACCTTTCACCTTAGAGGACAGAATGGACAGCTTGGATTTCTCCATAGGGACCTGGAGCTTTGGTTAGGCCATGACCCCTCATTAATATTCAAACATTGGCAATTTCAAAAAATGCTGTCCACTCTGACTACTGGAAGCAGCCCAGCTCCCCTGGTACTTTCTCACGCATATCCTTTATACAAAGGCATTTGTGTCTCCCTTCATGTCCCTTTCAGGAGTAATTCTTCCCTTGTTCAATTTTTCCCTTTCTCTTTATGGCTGTCATAATAGCCCCTGATACAGTCAGGTGGCGGTGACCCTGTCCATCACTCACCTGCAAGCTATTCTTGAACTAGCGGATGGTCCCTGAGTGACCAGATTAATTGTGCCAGTGGTGGGTCTTTCCACCCGACCTTTCATCCAGTAGCATAAAAGCTGATTCCAGACTGTGTGCAAGGCTGGCTGCCCTGCCATCTCGGTGCCCTCTGTGGAGCCAAGCAGTGGGAAGAAGAGCATCAATGCAAATTAAGTGCAGAGGCACGGATAGAAAAAGGTGGGTACTTGGGGTTACCAGAAATGAAATCTCTCCTCCTTTGAGTGCCAGTGGAAAGAAGTCTGAAGGAGTGAGAGTCCAAAGGAAGTTTTCCAGAGATACGATTTTCATAAACTGCATTACAACAATGGACTATTCTAAAGGCTGTTCGTTCTTGTCTGTGTTCAGTTGGAGCCCTTACCAGGCAAAGGATAAACTTTTCAGTCCCTAGATTTAGGAAAGTATTTGTGGCCCTTCTCGGGCACCCAGTGAGTTTTAATTGTCACATGTGCCAAAGAGCAGCTTTTCCTTTTGTGAAGGCCTTTGAATTGTGTCTGGGGCTGTTTTGATGTTAGCTTTCTGGTCCCGCAAGGTATATTATAAAGCGCATGAGGGAAAGGATGGACCTTAAGTTGGTATCTCATCACCCGGCCAGTGCCCAGCACAAAGCCATGCACGTAAGGAATTCTAGCTCTGATGTCTGTTAATGGTTGGATTTACAGTGGTTCTACCAAATTCAGACAGAGAAGGAGAGAGAGAGAGTGAGAGAGAGAGAGAGAGAGAGAGAGAGAGAATAAAATGACCTTCCCAGGCATTCAGACCAATCATGCTAAAAATAAGACATATCAAAGATCTGAGAGCGCATTCTCCAAGAGATGGTTTGTAAATAGAGCCAACAGTGACAGTGGTATGTTGTGTGCTTGCCAGAGAGGCTGTGAACTTACCTTCTAATTCACTTGCTTCTCAGATGAAGATATCTGGGTGTTTTAATGGCAGTTGGGAGCCACGTGGCTGTGTTAAGCCAGTGTGCGTTGGCATGTGAAGACGCTATTACACGTTTATAGTGGATGTGGAGTATTCACTCCTGTCCCCCATGGGAGAGGGAGTATTTCTCATATGCAATGAAGAGCTAAAGAACTGGTATCTTTCCAGAGTTCCCGAGCATCAGGGGATCTTTGCCTCTGTACAAGGAACCAGCTGTTACCTGGGAGTTCATGAATGGGTGTGGTAACATGTTCCCAACACACTGTTCGCAGCACTGTGCCCATATTCCTGGCCTGTTTCAACTCTCTCAACAGATCCAGGCATCAAATTTTTGCAAATATTTTGTTCTTGTTGTAGTTTTCTTATCAAAACTCACAATGGGAGGAATTTACCCCTCGTGGAAAAGTGATTGCGTGATTACACAAGTTTCTCGTGCCATAGTTGCCTGGCAGCTGCCTGATTTCTCGGAACAATCACACACAAAGGCTGGAAAGAAATGGTGGGATGGCAAAGGACGGCTAATTTCCCAAGGCGTTTGGGCTTTTCAGAAGTTGTGAATGTTTTTGGCCTTGCTTTCCTTTATAGGCCGGGATCATTGAAACCAGGGTACAAAAATAGCCAAAGAAGATCCCGTTAACCTGAATTTCTTAGTAGTTTTTGTAGAGCAATTGAATTCATGGCCATTTTTGCTATTTTAGCAAAGACCTTGGTGAGTTGTCTTTGTTAGAAGGGAACGGTTTGATCAGTCCAGGGCTCTAGGCTGACTCATGTGTTATAAGTCAGTACGCTATCATACAGGATGCTCAAAACCAGGAACTGATTTTATTCATTCTTAAACTGATCCATTATCAACTATGTAAAGAGCACCAACTACGCGCCAGGTTCTCACTCAGGTGCTCCAACTACTAAGATGTATGTACTGTGTATATACAACTTCAGACCCAGGAGTCGCTTGTCCAGAGAAAAAGACAGCTAAATCTGCTTAGAAGATAATGGTGTGAACTCTGTGGTCAGGCTAGCAATGAAGTGCCATGAAGACACAAACAGAGAGGTGAAAATGTCTGCTAAAACAGAGAGGAAAATTGGGTAAGTGTTGATAGATTATTTAACCATGAGTTTGATCCCATCAGAGGCTGAACATTCCTATTGACTTATAAAAGGTAGCGAACTGCATTTCTCACCCCTCAGGAGGAAAACAGAATGGTCAGGAAAAAGGATGCACGTAGTAGGCTCTTCCCAACATGTCCGGCAAGGCCTGTCTACCTTGGGCTCGGCGGTCCAACAGCTCATTAGATTTTAAGAAAAGCAGCAGAGCTAGCTAAGCATTCCTCAGTGAGGCACCCCGGGCACTATCTCTGAGAGCCAATGTGACATATAGAATCCGAAGTGAATTAAATAGTCAGCTACAGCAAGCCAAAACTTAAAAAAAGCCCTGAAATGACCAAAAATGGAAACATATTACAGTTATCTGCATTCACAGTACAGAACAAGTTTGGTCGTATTTAAGATAATTCTCTAGTGCCTGCTATTTTTAGCCCAACGGTAAGCTCCTCTAAGAGTCTTTTAGCATCGCAACCCTTTAACCTGGCCTGACAGACTAAGCCAATAAGCGGTCTGATTTTCCCCGTCCGTTGGGGAGGAAGAGAGATAGCTAAAACAAACCATTTGCGGGGAAAATGTTTGGCCTATCTTGTATTAAGAGCTTTTTTCATATAGATTTTTAAAACATCCCAATATTAAGTGTTGCCTGTCAGAGACCAAAATGTCAAGCTTTGCTGTTTTGAAATTGTAGGCTCATGGTTATAAAAAGAGGATTTTATAGGCCTAGTCTAATGGAAATAAACATTACTCCATTACCTTCGGTAAAACCAAATCTTTACAGTTCAAGCTATCATTATTAGTGTCTATAAGAAGAAAGAAATGTTTCCAGGGGGTTTATTTATTTTTTTTTAGGCAAAGAAAGACTGGCGAGCTGTGCCATAGCAAATGAAAGTTTTCTTAAAGCTTTCCCCTCAGTGACTTTGCAGTGTGTAATTTAAAAGCAGAAAGCAAAGAAAATGCAGTTTTAAAACACTAGACTGGCTATTCCTGGTATCTTTCTTTCTTACATATTACCAACACTTCATGAAACTATTGCTCTTACCCATTCTTGTCTGTCTGTCTCTATACAGTATATGCAAACACCTTTGTCCATTCTTTATTGTTCACACTTTCTTCTTAGTGTGTGTGTATGCGTGTGTGTGTGTGTGTGTGTGTGTGTGTGTTTTGTGTGTGGTGATGTAGGGATGAGCCATCTCAGTTTAAATTGTATGACCACATATGGGGACACTTAAAATGTCTTGTTTCCTACTTGGTTCACCAGAAGCAATGCTGCTAATCATCAAAGTTTAAGAATGTTCCATGGGGCACCTGGGTGGCACAGCGGTTGAGCGTCTGCCTTCAGCTCAGGGCGTGATCCCGGCGTTATGGGATCGAGCCCCACATCAGGCTCCTCCACTATGAGCCTGCTTCTTCCTCTCCCACTCCCGCTGCTTGTGTTCCTTCTCTCACTGGCTGTCTCTATCTCGGTCGAATAAATAAATCTTTAAAAAAAAAAAAAAAAGAATGTTCCAAGGTTGACCCGTTGACTGAAATTCAGAAAACTGAATGTCTCAGTTCAGTATGGGGTGGATTTTAGCCACAGATGCTACCTGTCAAGCAGTCAATTGCCAGATATTTATTGAGCTCATATGATATGCAAGGTGTTACGCCAAGTGTTTTGGGAGAGGGGCAAGTTAGAAAGGGGTTTGAAGTAGGACCTCAGTCCTCAAGGAGACTTGTCACTGACTTGCAGAAATCAGATACTCATGCCCCCAGAGTGGCAGTCAGAAAGCTTTAGGACATTTCTAAAGATGCTCCCGTGTCCCAGATGCACGTCTAGGGCTCCTCTCGGACAGAGCGATCCTACCTCAGTGACCAGCCGGCTGGTCAACATTTCCCTGGGCCCCTGTGAAGTGTCCCGATCACTACCTTTGGTTATGTATGGTTTCTGTCTTCCCACAGATGAGGAATTTAGGAGTTAGTATTTAACCAGAACTCAAATTGCCTGGTTCCCACAGCTTCTCTTACAGGAGAAGTGTCAGGAGGATGGAATTGTTCTTTTCCGTCAGGAGATCTCAGATACGCCGGTGGGTTGCACAGCCATCTCCTGGGATATATGTGCTCTATTGAAATGCCCTATTGGCTGTTACGTGGTCAAGTGGTGGCAATTTCTGCAGAGGACTGGCGGGATGTGGGCCCCCACGACCCTGCAGCTGTAGTCCTCTGCCGGTGAGGTGTTCTGCGCTTTGCAAGCTTGCTCCTGATCTTTACTCCCCTTTAAGACCTCCTGTTAATCTTTAGCATGGGCTGACTCTGTAATGCAGTGCACACCAGGTTGCCTAACTTCTTGTTTGTGTGCTCCCAGGGATCAGAAAGCTGTTTGCTGTTTTTCCCCGAGACCACGTAGGCTCACTGCCTCTGTCTCTCTGTCCTTTGTTGTCCACGTTTGGTCTGTTGCTAAAGACTCCTCCTTGTTCTTAGGTGAATGTTCACCATCTTCCTCCATCATTTCTTTTTATCTTTCGCTAACTCATACTTAAGCGATCACAGCCTCCTTTACTGCTTCCCTTCTTCCTCGGTCATCCTGAAGATGGCATATTCCGCACCGTGCCTTATTAATGATGAAGCTGACCACTATTTTTCGGTTTCTGCTGTGTGCCTAGGCTTTGCCAAAACCTATGGTACTTAGAGGGGTGCCTGGGAAGTTCAGTCGGTTAAGGGCCCGCCTCTTGATCTTGGCTCAGGTCTTGATCTCACAGTCGTGGGTTTGAGCCCTGCACTGGGCTCCACGCCCAGTGTGGAGCCTACTTAAAAAAAAAAAAAAAACCCAGAAAACAAAAAAAGCCTCCAAAACTAAGGAGGGGTTCATAAAGTAAGGCTCAGATACTTAAAAAAGGAGTTTAAGAATTATCTTCCTTTGGAGATGCACAACTTTATGAGGAGACAATCCCCACCCACGTGACACAATCAGACAGTGGGTGAAATGCGGATAGTCACTCAACAAATCCATATTCTAGGTACCATGTGGAATAGAAGAACTGGCGATTTAACTCCTGCCTTCAGTTTCCATTAAAAACTAACTGTCCCATAAAGAGAGGTGCTCATTGGCATGATATTAGCAAACTACGCTAAGAGGTTTAGAGCTGGGTAGAGATCCATAAGACCAGTGGGACAAGTGGGAAGCCAGGGCGGTGGAAAAGGAGATCCTCAAGATGGAGAGAGATTTTCATCGGCCAAGAGGAAAGGAAAATATAGTTGACCCTTGACCAACAGAGGTTCGAACTGCGTGGGTCCCACTTACACGTGGATTTCTTTCAATAAATATATATGTATATATTTTTCAATAAATATGTTATATATAATATATATGTCATATATATTCCTATATAGTACCATGAATGTATTTACTCTTCCTTAGGATTTTATTTTTTTTTTAATTTTTTATTCTTCTTATTTATTTATTTATTTATTTATTTTTGGGATTTTCTTAATAACATTTTCTTTTTTCTGGTTTACTTTAGTGTAAGAATCCAGTGTATAATACATATAACACACAAACTATGTGTTAACAGTAAGGCTTCTGGTCAACAGTAATTAGTAGTTAGGTTGTGGGGGATGGCAAAAGTTATGTGCAGATTTTTGACTGTGCGAGGGGCATCACTGCCCCTAACCCTGCGTTGTCTAAGGGTCGAGGGTAAATTCAGACATCAGCTTTCATCTCATTACTTACTTAATACTTATTCATCACCTACTATGGGCCAGGATGTATGTCAGGTGTTGACATAAGTGGATAGGACAGAGACAATATTATGAGCAAAGTCAATGGTGAGGAGAACCCTAGGGATGATTGGGAAATAAGGAATAATCCAACAGGGTAGAAGGGAAAGTGACACATGTTGAATAGAATCTTAGAATTGTACTAAATTAATATGAGAGAGACTTAGAGTAGCAATAGGGAACTATAGGCCCAGGCATGTTAAGTAAGTTGCATAAGGGACATCGGCCTTTCATCAAGATGAGCGGGAAAAAGACAGATTATAGGATTTGTTATCAGGGAAGAAGGGTTATCTTGGACAGAGATTGCGGGCAGGGGCCCAGTGAGCAGGCTGTTGTGGTTTTCGAGCTTGAGATAATAAGGCTGAATTAGGGGGTGATGGTGACGATGAGAGGAAGGGCTGGATGTGGGCCACTTTGTGAAGAGAGAATCGATACAGATCTTTATCACATAAAGTGATAGGTTCAATGTCGCGGTGAGAGAAAAGGAAGTGAATATGACTGTGGTTTCAAGCCTGGGTGATTTGGAGGATTTGGGGTCAGTTAAGGAAAATAAGAGAATCAGAGGAGGATCTGGTTCAGGGAAGGAGCTAGGAGGAAAGATCTAGAATGCAATGTGTGTAGCTTATAAAGCACATGGCGTCAGCTGCTGTTGGGAGTCTGTGAACAAAATATAATAATTGAGCTGGAGAGCAGACGTCGAAGTCTTTCTGAGGAGAGCCATCTTGGAGGAAATGTCAGGGTTCCCCATTGTCTGACATGTTACAGATTATTGCGTTTTTGCTTTGAGGCTGGTAATTCGCCAGACTTCTTCTTGCCAATAGTAATGGTAACTTTGGGTATTTTCATGTGCCAGACACTGGGATTAAACATTTTTAAACAGTGTTTTAATGAGAGAAATCTTAGTTTTATGAATTTTAAGTTAATAAATTGAAAAGAAATGATCTCATCTAATTTTCATAACCACCATGACGGCTTGGAGGTGTTACCTCATTTTACAGTTCAGAAAGTAAGGCTCAGATAAGTAACTTGCCCAGGGCCAAGTTACAAAAAGGAACCAGAAGGACTGAGATTGCCTAACTCCCAAACTCTAAAATTTTAACCACTCCCTTACACTGCTTCTTACTTAATACCTCCATCGTCAGGCGCTAAGCTTCTCATCCCCTCCTACTCCCAGCCTTTTTCAAATTTTCCAAATGCCTGGAATTATTTCTGTCCTCTTGTTTTCAATCCTGCTGAATTTTAAAATCACAGGAACCTCTCAAATTCAGGAAGTGTTCCCTGATTAATTCCACCTCTACCTAAACGGCTAGCAGAACCCAGACCTGATCTTGTTGGAACAGATTTCGTGTTATTTAGCGGAGAGAACAGCATGAAGCCATCCAGCCACAGACTGGTCAACAGATCGGAGTTCATACCCTACTGCCTGTGGATCTGTACACAGTTTCATTTGCAGAGAACTGCACTTGAAAGCATATATTAAAACTGTAAGGCCAGGAACTCTTTGTGGTGTTCTTTGTCCCCAATGTGTATAGTCTGGATACTTGTTGACTGATTGACCATGATTTCTGTTGACATTTGGTTGAGATGGAAGACAATTAGGAAGTATTGATAATACATCCTAAACTTGGCTTTAAAGTCCTTTATTGAACTCTTGGGCATGTCTTCATAAAGCAGATTTGGTAGAATATGCCTGTAAGATAAGTCTCCTGAAAGACAAGCTTAGTGGAGAATATAACTCTTTAAAAATGCAATTGAAAATAGGCATATTCCCCCAAATAAACCATTTCCTACAAATGGCACTTAGCTCTGATCATTCTCCTTCCCTTAGCAGGCACCAAGTCATTTTGCAATTGTGGCTGTGTTTTATTTTGTTTTGTTTTTTTGCTTTATCTTTTGGATTTCTGTTGTTACTGATTTAAGGAGTGAAACCATGCCTTATTCATCTTTTTCTTTAAAAAAAAAAAAGATTTTATTTATTTATTTGAGAGAGAGAGAGAGAGAGAAAGAGTGCAAGCCTGAGCAGGGGCAGAGGGAGAGAGAGAAATAGACTCATTGCTGGGCAAGGAGCCCAACACAGGGCTCAATCCCAGGACCCTGGGATCATGACCTGAGCCAAAGGCAGATGCTTAACGGACTGAGCTGCCCAGGCATCCCTCATCTTTTTCTTATATGCAATGCCTTGCACATAAAAGAAGCCCAATAAATACATGCCATATGATTACTTATTATTACCTCAGTTAATTTTTAAGTTGGGATGACAATTTTTATTTCCTTTAGTTCCTGTGTCTTCCTAGCTGTTCTTCAGTTCCTAGTTCAAAATTCTGGACACAAAGAGTTACTCAGTACTGCCTAATGAATGAATGAATGGCATTTAACTTGTGATCTTCTAAACGACCCTGGAAATATTTTTAGGGTGCTGGGGAAATTACCCGGGTAATAAGATATTTTGAGTAGTTACCAGGCTGGGTCTGGTGACTGTACCAAAATCTTTGGTCCTGCCAGTGATTCCATTTCACCTGGTTCATTCTTTGTTTCGAATAATACAGGTTTTTGTGCATTGATGTTTAAGATAAAATGGTGCCCATTTTGCATTTCTGGTTATGTTTACAAAACAGTGTTTTATTGCTGTCTAAACAGGAGAGTGCTCTCACCACCCCTCCATCCCCCACTGCTGCACACTGAGAAAGGACTGTTATGTGTGCTTGCCCTTCATTTGAAATATGTTGTATTTAAAGGTCATAGTGTTCTGGTTTGGTAGCAAATTATTGATCGGGGTATTATGGTAACAGCTATACTGCTGTTGGATGAAGATAAATATCTAAGAATGCAACTGGTATTACCTGGCATTATTGTTTTTCCTGGGAGCCTGGTCACCCCGTGGAGGCCAAGAGTGGTCAGCAGGCAGATATTACCAGGTAGAGTGCAAGCCTGTGGTACCCGATGCCCTCCAAGCACCACTCTTCATACTCTGCCTCTTATCTTGTCCTGCATCTGACTTTTTGCCCTTTATTTAGAATCCCTTGATTTGTTAGAATTCTTCTGTTGCTCTCCACTCTTTTTTCTTCTTACTTAAAGTTATATTTTCATCCAGTTTTTGAAGGATTGTAAGGAAACACTATCATTCCCTCTAATCCCCCTCAATCTTGAGTTTAAGGGTGCATCCTCTGATATCATCAGAAAATTCTTAATTGTCTAATATAAAAGGCTTTTACCAGGTTCCCATTCTTCCGGAATTTTCTGTGCTATTTGAATATTCCCTGTTGATCAAGATGTAGTGAAACTCTTTGCTCTTCTTGGTATTTTATTTTAAATGTTTTAAATATGTTAAATGTTCTAGTTTTTGTTAATGTTCTTCTTTGCAGTCCTTTAATTTTCTTTCTTTCTACTTGTTTTGAACACACCTTTTCTCTTTCCTTTGCTGGAAGAGCCTCAGGATAACTCTTCCTCATACTTTCGGCATGCAGGCAGACTAGAGCTAGCTGGACAAGCCCAAGACCACATCTGAAATGGCCCATCAGTGGTTCTGTGTTGATTGTGTTGGCATCATCTCTGTGTTGAACCTTGTCTTGATCTGACTTTGGGACTGGCATTTTAAGCAATATTTTTCTTCCCTAATTAAGAGGCAACCCAAGGAAGAATGCTTTATGAAACGACACTTGAGCAGTCTCCTAATATAACTTTATTCCCTGGGAAGTCCAGGAAATCCAGTAGAGTGGATAATTCATGAATACCTAGAGTGGGCTGGTATTAAAAGTTATTATAATTATACCTTAATTTATAACTATGTTTATTTATATCATATATATCTAGACTTATATGTTACATTAATTTATATTTATAATTTGCCTTATAAAATATAGGTATAAATTTATACTTTAAGTTATACAATTTATTTTTATATAATTATGTATTTATAGATCTTAACTTATAGTTCAACTCACAGCCCATGAACTATCGGTAATTCTCCCTGCCTTTCTAAAAGGACTAGAAGGCAGGTGTTTTGAGGTATGGAACTCATCTCATGCTTAAGAGGCTTGCCACTCCACAAGCTAGCCATGGCCAAGGTGAAAGTTGCCTCTCCATGGCTTCTTTTAATATGAACGTATTATCACTCCATGGCATTCTCTCCATTTGTACAAAGAGACTATCACAAACTTACAAAAGCCAAATGAGGGCCATATCTCCACTTCACAATGAAGAGACCAGAAATCAGAGGGGCTTGCCCACATTCCTAGGCATTGGCAACACTCTTTTTTCCTCTGTTATCCCCAAAACCTAAAAGCATGGCAAGGTGTTTAGGAGGCAGAAGCCTGGAGTCAGACAGGCCTGGGTTTTAAATCTTAGTTTCACCACTTACTTGCCTGGGGCCATGAATACATTAACTCAACTTCTCGGAGTCTTGATTTCTTCTTTCATGTAATAGTGTCTGCCTCATAGGTTTATTCATAAATTTAGCAAACAATCACCGATCACTTATTACATGTGAAAAATCTGCTAGATGCTGGGAATTCAGTAGTGAACAAGGGAGAAAAAAAAAACCCTGCTTTCCTAGAGCTGGTGGGTTGTTGCTAGAATTAAATGAGACAATGCATTGAAAATGATTTGCACAGTGCCTGGAACATAGTGAGTATACATGTTTTTTGGTGAAATGAATAAAAAGTCTATAAACAGCTATAGGTGATGATACCTGTCTTTATCCAGATGTGTATCTATAAAGAAAGTAAATGTAATATGAACAAAGCCTTTACTTTTCTAAGAATCAGTCTATTACATGGAAACCTTTCCAAATTTAGCTGTTGTAGTTGGGATTTGTAATTTAGAGTACTTTGGTTGTAAACAAGAGTGAAAAAAAAAAAGAATCAACTCTGTTTCCCTTAAACAGGAGAGTGGAAGGATATCAGTGTGGATCAGGCGAGAGTATTGAACTAGGAGCAAAACTACAGGAGGATTCCAATCACAATTCAGGTTTCACTAGGTTTCTTCCCGGTTCTGTGTCAGCCCCTGGATAATGAGCAGGGAGTGGGGCTTTTGCTTTCTGGCTCTTAGTTTGTATCTATGGGGAAAGGATACTTTTGTAAAGGAAATTTTGGTGCTGTTCCAAACAGTCTAGAAACAGCTCGTGAAAGCTACAGGGTCTTCAGAGTGGTGGGAGGAACTTGTCAGCATAATGTGCTTGATGTTAAGGAAACAAATGGGGTTCTTGTTCCCACATAAACAGTGGGAACTCTACCGCCCAGTGGCATCCTCTAGAATTCCATGACTTGAAAAGAATGCTGATATTTTAATTATCAGTGCCTTTAAAATATAAATGTATATATACACACATGAAATACATGTTATGAAACTTTATCTCTGATGTTATTTGCCAAAGGTGAGCTTTCCTTCTTACGGTCCGCACATCACCTTGGCATTTGGCACTATGCACTCATTGCCTTTTATGGTGATTGAGCAATTCTAGAAACATGTATGGAGCGTCAGTGATCAGCATCTTCTGTGAGCCCAGTGGTGTGCTGGCTCCGGGGATATGGGAGGATGTGTTACATTACATTCTGTAATCGCATATATTTGCTATCCCTGAGAAATCACTTATGTGTGTCTGCCAAGAAACATTAGTCTTTTTATTTAAAACAAATTTCAAATAATATATGTAGAAATAAAGGAAGTGCATAGTCCAATGCTTGTACGTAATTGGTAGTCAATAAATAGCAAATTTGTAGGAGTATTCAATACCCCAAACTTCCTGGATAGCTCTGCAAAACCGGAAGTATCCTTGAGGGGGATGGGGAAAGAAACAGAAAACTGTAGGAGAATTCTGGGCAGGATTCAAATTCCAGAGAGGGAGTGTCCAACAGCCTGCCCCTGGGCTCCGTACCAGCCCCTCGGTGATGTGGGGCCAGTGGGGCTTCTGTTCACTGGCTTCTTAGTGTGTATCCAGTGGATGGCTCTAATCCAATGTAGGTTCCATGAGGGGGGGCCATGTTTCTTTTTATCCATTCCAGTACCCTTTACTTAGCACGGTTCCTAGCACATGGTATGTGCCTAAGAGATATTTGTTGAAGAAATGAACAAATTGGGAAGCTCCAGACAGAGGCCAAAGGGAAATGAATATGCTACTTGCTTGAGTGGCTATCATTAGTGCATAATTTTCAAAAGCAATCCTAGAATGGGCAAGATGTTTAATATCTGTCATGAAATGTAACCTTCGGAGGGAAGACAAGCAACCACAGTGTGACTTCCCAGAGTGCCCTGCAGTTCTGAGCACGGCCTGGGCCTCTCTCTCATGTGGCCGATGAGAACCACTACGCAAAGGCATTCTGTATGTGAAAGTGAACCACATTGAGTCAATGATGTTTGCGATGACTAATGAGTCCCGGGTAAGCAGAAGCCGGGAAGCAGGGGCCGACGCTCCAGAAAATATTGACACACAGAATCCTCACTCAGAATCCTGGTTGCAAAAGTTCAGCATGTGGCATTTGCAACAACTGCTGTGTGATTTTCTTTACAGTTGTAATGGTCCATTCTCGAAAGGCAGTAAGCTCTATTACGCATCATGCGAGCCATTTGGGCGGAGGAGGAGGGGGGAGGAGATATCAATTTTTGTTGTTGTTGTTTTCTATTATAACTGTGGCAACCAGTTTGCAAATACCATGCTTTATTTTGGTTCAGGGTGGGAGAACCTGGTGCTAGTTAAGTATCAGATGGTTCCCATAACATAACGCTTGGGTAATCATTACTTATTCAGTGACTGTTGAATGTCTGCTATAATATGCCAGGTCTGATAACACTTTGGGTTTTTCTAAGTGTAAGTTATGTTGTTTTGTTTAGATATAGCATGTCTCTTTATCCACCTTTTTGCTTGCCTAATTCCTTATTATTATCTGTATGTCCCCTTCTCTATCATTTCTCTTAGACTGTCTCTCTCTTGTGTCCTGCGGAATCTGGTGCCTATACCAAGTACCCTGTAACAACCATACTTTTGCCCCTCACTTCTCAATCTACCTGTTTCTAATTTATTCTGCCTCTTCCTCTGGATGGCAAGCTATTTGAGGGTCTGGGGCCTGTGACTTCCACTAACATAGTCCTATTACTTAGCTCGGTGTCTGATCTATAGCAAATTCTTACTAAGTATATGTTGAATAAGTAAGGAATTAAGTAAAGCTGAAATTATTTTTGGAGTACATTATTGCCAAGGTATAATGCTAGGTATCTGGAGAACCATCAAGCTTAAGTAGGTACTTGCTTGTCCTAAAGGAGCTTCCAGTGAGTTCAACCATTCTCATATATTGGGCAAGTGCTTTTTGAATGCCTACTATGTTCCAGGTCAGCATCCATTTGAGAGTAAAGATGGGGGTTTTAAAGGCTAACTCATATTAAGTGTTCTTTGTCTTGAGAGCCGAATGGTAGGTTTAAATAAGACAATGATAAGTGAAGAGTGGCATAAAGAAGGAGATCACTTAGAGAAGCTGGTAAAATATTTGAACTTATTTTATTTTGAAATAAGGCCTTTCTTTCTCTTCCTTCCCTGTTTTTCTTCATATCCATCTATTCATTCATCTGGGGCTTATTCAGATATGCTGTATGTTCAGACTGCAAAAAATAAATGGCGTATCTGTCCCTAGGAAATACACACAGTGAAACATTATTTTAAGGTGAGCCCTGCCTTTGAACCAAACATTTTAGTACCTTGCATCTAATTAGTATTAAAACACATCTTTACCATTGACATTCAGATAATGAGCTTAAAAGTATACATGATAGCAAAAATGTGTATTGCCATTTTTATGTTTTTGGTAAATGCCAATATGTGAAGCTTTCTATATGAAGTTGATAAACTTCTATTATATAATTGATATCAGTGAAATCATACTTTTTCCCCCAATTGTGGCTTTCCAGTTTAATTTTAGATCATTCCTAAATTGTAAATAAAATAAAACTCTACACTTGAATGAAAGATAAATAGATTGTTAAAAATAAATAAATAAAAATAAAACTCAATCTTTGTGGGATGAGGGCATCTCAGTTTGAGTTTTTATTTCTTTTCTCAAGCTATGTTTCTTTGCTAAGCCTGTGGAATTATTTGACTGTATGGCCTCTCTGTCAGGCCACACAAGTTAGGAGGCCTTCAGAAATGTGTTTGCGCTCCTGGTAATTGGATAGGTCCACAATCAATTTGTATGTGAAGTCTAGATATGCCCATGATATGCCTTCATTGTCCAGGTCTGAGGGAAAACCTGGAGGTGTTAATACACCAAAATGTTAGGAGAGGTCTGTTTTGTAATGGTTGTTGAAGGGATTTCCATGACCAGAATAATGTATGCTATGGTAACCTATGCTAACATTTCTATGCCTTGATAAGCAATCCCTTGCCTAAATTCCAGGAAACATCATTTGAAACTAAAAATGAAACAACAACAACAACAAACCCAACTAAAAATGATTCTCCCTTTTCCGAAGTAACCCTCAGTATCTGAATGGCTTATCTGACACATTTCATACATACAAGCCTTAGGGAGTTAGTGCTATTTCCATTGTCCTATCCCACTTCCTTGACTAGATTATAAACTCACTGAGGATAACAGACATAACATTTAACAATAGTATCTGTTGAAACCCTCACTGTGACAGGCAATGTTCTTAGCAATTTCCATGTTTTAACTTAATCTTTATAACCACCTTGGGGCAGATATTTTAGCTATTTTCCCTGTAAAATTTGTCTTCGTTATGGACGGGAAACTGAGTCCTGGCGTTCAGGAGCTAGGCATGGATCCTCAGCCCTAGTAAGTGGTGGAACCAGGATTCACGGCCACACAGTATGACTCCAGAGCCCGCACTCTCAACCCCTTCACCGCACGACGTTGCTCGCTATCTCAGTGCTTTCCTGCATGACGCCTCAGACATGGCAGGGGCTCCAAAGATATGAAATGATTGACTTATCAAATAATTTTCCAAATGATTCCATAATTTGATCCAGTGTTGGTATATCCTTCTGGATAGGAGATGTGAGGCAGTTATTATTACCTTAATATTCTTGGTGAGTCTCGAAATAAGGAGCAGAGACGATTTCAGGTACTACAAGAGAATTTTCTGCAGAAACCCCTCCTCGTCATCGCCGCCAAAAATTCACGGTGACTAAGCATTCCTCAGGTTTGGATAGGGAAACATGGCTGACTCCCAAATTGGAGATCCATCTCCTGAGATTTCCCTCCTCAGGATGTATCTCGTTTTTTCCTGCGGCAGCATAGTAGATAAACTTAGGATATCTTTCTTTTCACTTGTTTAGTACATGTAGTGATTTTTTTAATAATAATTTTTTATTATGTTATGTTAGTCACCATACAGTACATCCTTAGTTTTTGATGTCGTGTTCCATGATTCATTATTTGCGTATAACACCCAGCGCTCCATGCAATACGTGCCCTCCTTAATACCCATCACCGGCCTATCCCATTCCCCCACCCACCTCCCCTCTGAAGCCCTCAGTTTGTTTCCCAGAGATGCCCCTCAGCATATGACTAGATAAAGAAGATGTGGTCCGTATATACAATGGAATATTACTCAGCTATCAGAAAGAACGATTACCCAACATTTGCAACAACATGAACGGGAGTGGAGGAGATTATGCTAAGTGAAATAAGTCAAGCAGAGAAAGAAAATTATCATATGGTTTCACTCATTTATGGAACATAAGATATAGCGGGAAGATTGGTAGAAGAAGGAAGGGAAGAATGAACGGAGGTAAACAGAAGGGGGAATGAACCATGAGAGTACATGTGGTGATTCTGTGGCCCAGTCTGATAGACACGTAAAGTATCACTGCTGTCTTGGGAATATTGCTCTTGTGCAGAATCTTCTGTTCTGCTCTGGCTCCCACCTGTCTCCCATTCTGCCCACTCTAAGAGATGTTTCAGAGGGTGCCTTCCACTAAACGTGATCCCCTCTTTCTGTTCTTATCTTTCATCAAGCTGTCAAGTTTCCAGTAATTAGAAGTTTTGCTGAGGTCTCTGGTTTCTATAACCAAACCTTTCTTCTAATGTAGAAAACCAATACCCTAAGGGCTACACACTTAAAGGAAAAAACAAAATTCTTTGTGAATCCCTTATTCAAAAAGGAAACCTGACAAGAGGCCTATCATAGCTCCATCATACAATCAGAAATAACTTTTCCTGTGATGACTTCATGGGGATCACCCTGTTAACCTGCAAACACCAGCACACACTGTAAATTCCCTGAGGACAGTGACAATCTAGTTGAGAGCTGAGGTCATTGGTGTACGACGGCGCGCAGGCACGCACGCATACGTGCGTATCCGCGTCATAGATCTCGCACAGATCTACTTCACTAAATCACATAAAGGCAGATAAAAATGTGCTTATGAAAAGATGACTGGGCTTTATATGATAAGCATAAAATGCGGAATGATATGTAAACACTTTAGAAGAGTTCATGTTTAATGAGACAGGAAAAGTCAAATGGATCTTTTTTTTTTTTTTTTTTTTAAAGAGAGCGTGAGCAGGGAGGGGCAGAGGGAAAAGGAGAGAGAGAACCCCAAGCAGGCCCCACGCTCAGCACGGAGCCCAAAAGGGGCTTGATCTCATGACCCTGAGATCATGACCTAACCGAAATCAAGAGTCAGATGCTCACCTGACTGAGCCACCCAGGTGCCCCAAATGGGATTTTAAGCCACACTTAGGGTTCCTATGAGAAAAGGAAATGGGGAAAACATTTTATATCAGAGATACCATCATGAGGAGCTGCAAAAATGGGGGAATAAATCAGAGGAGAGAATGACTCCGATGCCAACAGGAAATAGAGAGGACGGCCACAGAAAGTCAAGGTCAGCGCTGTAAGGACAGGGGGAGCTGGTGGAGAACCAGGCAGGGAGCTCCCAGTATAAAGTGATCAGCTTCTTCTCAAATCTCCTGATCTTCTGGCTTCTTTAGAAAAGACAGAAATGTTAGATGACATCTCCAGTTTAGTAAATGTTATTAACTAATATAATAATGTTTAAAATCCTTTAGAGCCAAGCACCGCGCTATTCAAACAAAACATATGTTTGGACTAGTTCTGGCCTGAGGACCTTCAATTTGCAACCTGAGCTAGAAGGAGTGACATGATAAGACAATCTAAGTCTTAATTCAAAACATTATGGCATGCCTTTCCAGTGGGGATTAGTTGTAATTAAGCGGATTTTTTTTTTTCCTTACGTGATGACGTGAGGGCCAGTGGTAGAGAAAATGTGCTGAGTTGAAGAAAAGTGGAGTCTTGCTACTCAAGCTGTGGTCCTTGGGCCAGCTGCATGAGCATCATCTGGGAGATGGTTAGAGATTGAGAATCTCAGGCTGCACCCTGGACTCCATGAATCAGAATCTGCATTTTACCAACAGCTTGTGGTGATTCATATGCACATAATTGTTTGAGAAGCACTAGATATAGTATACTTAATATTCTTGGGGTTTTTTTTAAGATTTTATTTATTTATTTGGGGGAGAGAGAGAGAGCACGAGCAGGGGGGTAGGGAGAGGGAGAGGGAGAGGGAGAAGCAGGCTCCCAGCTGAGCAGGGAGCCCCAGGAGGAGCCTGATCCCAGGACCCCAGGATCACGACTGAGCCAAAGGCAGATGCTTCACCGACTGAGCCACCCAGGCGCCCCAGTGTTCTTGTTTTTAAGTAGCTCCTGTAAGAAGATGCATCACACACCGAGTTTGAGCAGATAGCAAAATTTCCGAGAACCTTTAGTGTTACTAGTGGAATATGGAACCAAAAATTTCACTCTTACTGAAGCTCGAACAGAGCAGTTAATATGGTAATGCTGACATATTTAGTAATGCTTTCACAGTGTTCAGTTCTACAAGAATTTGGTGAGCCAATACAGGGCTCAACACAGGTAATGCATTTATTTGGTAATCAGTAAGTTACCTTATATAGTCAGTAAATGTTGAGTCCCAGACAACCGATAAGATCGTTCGCTTTCATGTGTTTTTCAATATTGTGCTCAGCCCCAATTATAAATTGAATAGAGTGACCTTTTGATACTGTATGAAATTGACTGCATTTCCTAGGATTCTGTGGTTTCAATTACCATAAATTTTTTAGACGGGGTCCACAGCCATTGCATTGGCCCCAGCATACTGACATCTTCTCCTCGGTTCTGCTAATGCAGTTGGCACCAGTCTAGCATTGTTGTTACTCATATGTGTGTGAGCACACGTGTGAGTGTGTGTTCCCAATCAGAACTTCACGTCATGCAAGGGAACAATATGCGATTTTCCACAAATCAGATCTCTAATCCCTACATGGATTGCAGACTGTGAATGATCTCTGGTCCAGTGATGGAAATTGTGTTCTAGGGTGCTAGCTGGCTCTTGAATTTGTGAGATGGATAAGTCAATTAGTGGTTCCTCAGTTTATTAGCAACTTGTCAGAATGTAAGAGAAATTTCGGAGCTGCAACATCTCATTAGGAGCAATGAAACATGTGACTTTCTTTTTCTAGAAGAATATTCAGTGAACTGTGTTTTTTTCCCCAAAGAGATCTTGAAAATAAAGTTAACACTTAAGTTTAAACGTACACCTGAGAAGGTCTAAGAGTTTTGAATTCTGCCAGTGGAAAATTGCTCTGGAAAAGTTATGGGTACTAAAGGGAGGGAAACCTGGCTTCAAATGTCTACTCTGTTTGGTATGGAACCTTAGGTGAGTTTCTTAACCTCCTTAATCCTCAGTCTCTTTGTCTGCAAAATGGTGATACTATACATATTTCAAAGGATTGTCATGCAGATAACAGGAAGTAGCCTGTGCCAAGTGCTTAAAAACATCCCTGGCACATACCAAGAACTCGGGCTACTATTCTTTTGTCAACCTAGATATTTCTCTTTACCTGCCTTTTACCCTGAAATAAGTTAGATTTTAGAACAACCTCATGTTTTCAAGATTAAAGAGGTCATCATTAAAAAAAAGCATATAGCCATTGTATTGCCTATCAGGAAGAATGCTGTATCTTGCTGTCATGCTCATACTTTAGAGAAATTGACAGTTTCTGCCAAAACAAGAGTTTACTTTTTAGTTCCCTTGTAGATTATGGTTTGATTTTATTTGGCCTCTATGGCAATAATACTCTGATCACTGTCACAGAAGCTGAAAGAAAAATCTTGCTTCTCCTCTAATGTTTTATTATAGCTATAGCTCCCAAAGATCTTGGCAATGTTTAGGAATAAAGAGCAGTTGAAGAGTTGTGTGTGGTGATTAAAACTTTAATTCACATTTCAAAGATTGTGATTATTTTCTGAAGCCCACAGCCTAACGAAGACTATAATATGAAGAGTATTTCATTTCTAACTAAAAGTGATGATAAAATTCTGGATTATTCCACTCTTTTTCTAATTCCCTTTCCTCTGATGTTCATTTTTCTTTTTTTTTTTCTTCGTATTTTTATTTTTTAGTCTTTTTTTCCTTCATTCAACATTTAAATAATTATGTTGTGATTTATACCAGTGACTGCTGGGCAGCTCGGGTGCTGTAAACATCACGAGGGCAGAGTCTGTCTATTAGAACCACCATGTGTGCCTGAAACACCTGATCTCCCAAAACTACCTTCTACATGTACAAATGAATAAAAGAAGAAATGGAGGAATAAAGCCAAATGGACTTCACGCAGCTTAAATATGTACGGAGGCCTTCTTTCCTTCTCTTTAAAGATATTATAAAGAATTTAAGTAAAATACCTGCTGTATTTACTGAGGACTCTATTTTATCTAGTCATATTTTTAAGTAAAATGAATTATTCCTCCCCCTTATCATCCTCAAATGGATAAATTTTTTTTCATCTATATACCTTGTTAATATTTCCTATGACTCAGTGGCACTTTTTGTTTTTGTTTTAATGATGTTTTTCTCCTAGTTCAGCTATTCCAAATTAAAGGCAATATCTGTAGGGTTTTATCAGTTCCTAAGCCCAATTTGTTATAGAAGAAGAAAGGCTGTTTAATCAGGAGTAAAGATTGTAAATGGTTTATCTTAGGTAGTAGATTAAATTCTTACTACATAGGGTTTCTTTGGATTTCCTCTTCAGTTTTGCTCTTTTATTGACAGGATAATATTTTGAAAATAATTTTTGAAAAGGGACATTGTTAAAGAACTAGCATAAAATTCTTCCGTAGTGTTTCATGGTGCCCGTTACGCCCAGTACGTCGCTCACTCTTTCCCATGCTGTGGGGGGACAGCTGTCTCTTCTGGCCAGTTGATGGCCCTGGGGTCACAAGGCCCGAACGCCTCTCCAAGGACATAGGCTTGCCTGAGACACAGAGCATGAACCCCACTCTTCGAAGGCCAAAGCCTGAAAGATTTTCATTACTGCTTTAGAAATAGTCACAGTGGACATCCATAGGAACGGCAGCAAAATGAGTGGCCTTGGATTCGTGTTTCAGGAATAGTAAGCTACCGAATGCTCTCTCAGGGGCAGTTGGGCAGCAACGGATGCTCTATGGCACAGAACTATCTCTGGGTCAGTCACTGAAGCCTGATGGTTTCATCTTATGCCTGGAGGTGAAAGGATCTGCAGCAGGGCGGCCCTTAGCTGATAGCATCAGATCTTTCACGTCTGAACAGAGTGTAGCTGGCTGACTTCATCCCGACCAACAGACCTGGAAAGTTTGTTTACAACCATTCACATCACCTGGGACAACGAGGACTCCCGTAGAGACAGCGCCCTGGCCCTTGGTTCCTCCTTCCCTTCTAGGCTTTGTAACACAGTGTCAGGCAAATGGTCAGTGTTCTCATGCAGGATATTATATTGTGATCTGCTTGATATTGGGGGGTGTTGTGAGGGAGAAAGGCACTGAAGTGAAGGCTGTGACTATAGAACGGTAGTACAAACTTGGTAAATATTGTTTGATTGACTTTATCTGAGATACGTGTACTTTCACGTAACATTTTTATATAATACTTCCTCAAAGCACAGAGGTATTATGCTACGTTTACTTCTAATTACCTTAGGGAATGGACAGCTGGGGCAGATGTCACTGCTGCCAATTTACAGATGAGGAAATGAAGGCCCACGAAAGGCAGCTTCTACGCCAGGGCCCCGACGTTGAGTAGACCTGGACTGATCTTGATGAATTATCTCATCACACTTAAGCCTTTTCTCTGGTCCCTTTTATCACACA
>NC_048228.1:92194296-92231235 GCF_002007445.2 Ailuropoda melanoleuca
AACATCGAGGTCTTTCATCCATTTGGAGTTATAAAAATATTTGAAAAAAATGGAATTAAAGTCATCTGAAGCATCCCTTGCTTGTTATACTTTGGAGTTCATTCTTTCAGATGTTTCCAGTATCCGTGCATAGGTCATGGGCTGCACAAGTGCTCCTTGCTAACTTCCTTGATTTAATACTATTTAATGGGTATGTTTCACTTAAATGGCATGCATCTATGTCATTGTTTTCATGGAGTTCAAGTGTCATGGTGGGGTTCTTCTGGATGTCTTCTTACTTAAACTCAGGCTTTCATAGCCTGGCCAGCCTATGGTCATAGCAATGAGGCTCTTGGTTGGTAGGTGTTCCTGCCATATTCCAAAGAGATCTATTGCTGGACTTATGAGTACTGAAGGAGCTCTGGGAAAGATATTAGCAACTACCAACCAAGGGGTTCAAACGTCAAAGTTTTCAGCTCCAAGTGGGTAATTGAGGAAGGGACCCAGGAAGGAAAGCCTGCATAGTAAAGGGGACTCAATATGTGCTGGATGAAGATGGGGAGTACACAGCCTAACATTTTATGGAAGACGTGGGGGTTTCAGGGTTTCAATATGGCACAGTTGGTCTACACTCGTGGGAAAACCTTCTCAGCTTCAGCCCATAAGATAGATCGTGGCAAATATTTTCACCTTCCCTCAAAGGCTCTACCATTCAAGTCTTTTATAGGAGTAATTCTCAGTCCTGGTTCCCATTAGAGTCCCACCAGGGAAGCTTCTAAAAATACTACCTCCGTCCTCCAAACAGACTGATTTTATTGCTCTGGGCTGGGGGTGGGAGTGGAGAGCAAGCATAAATATTTCTTTTCAATGCTCACGTGATTTTAATATGTAGCCAAAACTGAGACTCATGGCTTTACAGCATCTTTCACTTTGTGTAAAAGACGGCCAGCAGGAAATTTTCTTTACATCAAGTTTTTATACTAAGAGCTATATTTTCAACAGTTTAGAGATTAAGTATCTCTAAGTTATTCCAGTCCTTTCCTAAGAAAAAATACCTATGCTCTATTTTCCTAAATAAATGTGACATTTTTTTAATAAATCTGATTTTTGAAAATCCTTGGCTTTCCTTCAATAAAAGTGGAATTCTTATTGTTTTATCCATTCATTTCTTCCTCCCACTCATTTATTTTGTTTACGGTAATTTATTTCGTCCGTGTCTTTCCTGCTAGAATAAGCTTTGTGAGGGCAGGGATTTTAAATTATTTTGTTCGTTGTCAGGTCCCCAGCATCAAGAATGCCTGGTACACAGTAGGTACTCAACAAATATTTAATATTTTTTGACAACAGTTCGACATGCAAATCATGATTCCTATTTTTAAGAGGCTTATGATCTATTAAGAAACACAGACATGGAATTTCACTGGGGCCCAGGATTTCTACAGAGGTCTGACGTGGGAACTTCCCATCTGTAATATTTTAAAAAATGTTGAGGCCTAAAGAAGAAAAATGGCAAATGTATGAGAAAGATTCTTTGCTATTATTTGCTTTTATTCTCCCAGGAATCAACATAGCACTGTAGAAAGACTAGGGAGCCCAGAGGCCCCAAACAAATGTAGATTTAGATCAGTTAGGAATTGACCTTGAGAAAGTCTGTTTAACACTTTATTTATCTGTCTTCTCATCTCCAAAATCATACAGTTGAATGAGTTGACTCTTTTTGGCTCTCACTCTTCCGTATTTCAGTTACTACATCCTATCATTATGTGAGCCTGTTGTTAAATGACTTTTTTCTCCTTTTATCATTCTGTAACTCTTGAATTTTTATCCAGTTTGGTTTGTACTTCTTTTATCATTTCCCATGTTGTGACAGGTACACACGCTTCTTTAACCCAGTTATCAAGGTCACTTTAAAAAATGTCCCCTTGAGTGTTATTAGCCACTTTGTCTAACTGGGAGTCATATGCGACCCTACTGTGCGTGCTCACCACATAGGCATATAAATCACGGATCTTCATGAGTGATTCTGCACTTAGAACTGATTCCGTATAAAGTATTTAAAGATTCCTCATGAGGGGCGCACTCGTCCTGGTATTAAGAGAAGCTCAGACTCTAAATCCTACGAGATTTCAGCCTTACTCAGATGCTTTGGAAACCGAAACCCACGTGGGATACTTAGACACAAAGTCGTGGAGACTGCTCATACTGTATTCACCTGGCAGGTGTTTTCTGACAACCCACTGCTCTGTTCAGAACACTTTAGTGGGAAATGAAAGTTGCTCAAGGAGTCAAAGACCCAGTCCTAGGCTCTAACAGGCTCTATTCTCTTGGGGGAAAGGCCCCACACAGCACAGAGGATTACCAGGAAGCACACTGAGTCCCTTCACCCCAGATGCCCCCACAGGGAGGACAGCCTTGCCTCTGAATAGCTTCTAACCACCTTGAGACAATTTTCTCTCATTTTAATGCTATTGCCAGAATATTGCAGTAATCAGATCATTTGATGTCGTCCGAATCTTGGCGTCCCCAACCTTAATATACCATGTACATCCAGGTGCCAGGGATCTGCAGCTGCTGGGTCGGCACACATCTTGTGGTGCTAAGTGTTTATGAACAAATAGCATGGGCCTGTGTAATAGTGCCTTCTAAGCACTTCTTTGGGGCAGAAAATGTACGACCTCATAGAGAATTTATTGGTCGTAATGGGAAATTGTTACACAGTGTCTTCCAGAGTCAGACTAAAAAACATGCTTATATCCAGGGTTAACACAATCTGCTAATTTGCCACAATAAACCTTTGTGTCATTTACAGTATGGGCCTTCTTTCTGACATCCTGGTGCTGCTGTCCTCAGTGATCAGTGCTCATGTGTAATGTTTGTTAAATATTTTCAACATTACCTTCCCCCCAGATATACTAATATGTAAACTATGAAAATATTAATGTCTGACTCATTGCACGTTCTCACCTCGGAGCCTTTCCACTTACTCCTTTCTCTGCCTAGAGCATTTCTTTCTCAGCTATTATGGCTTGCTACTTCAAATGCTGTCTGTCGGTCTGTCTCTCTCTCTCTCTATATATATATGAACATATATACATATACATTATTGGATGTATTTATTTTACTATCAAGTATGTATATATATGCATACATACACACCTATATACACACATATATTCTATTCTTCCTTTCTGTGTTATATATGTACACACACTCCAGATATATCTCTCTGTCTCTTTCTTTTTTCTCTATCTCTCTCTATATATGTATACTATTATAAAAAATATATAATATATACAATTAATAATATAATTATTATATAAACTCTATATTCTCTTTCTACATATATATTCTGTGTGTGTATATATATGTACTCTATATATGTGTATATATTATATACATTATGAGATGTATATATTTCTATCAAGTATGTATATCTATGTATACATACACACATGTATATACACACAAGATATTCTATTCTTCCCCTCTATGTTTTTATATGTACACATACACACACACACACTCTAAATATATCCCTCTGTCTCTTTTTTCTCTTTCTCTTTCTATATGTTTAATATTATGTAATATATAATAATCATATATATAATATATACAACTAATAATATTATGTATAAACTTTATGTTCTCTCTCTACATACATACATTCTGTGTATGTAATGTGTGTGTGAATACACGTATATACAGTCTATGTTCTTTCTTTCTGTATGTGTATGTATATATCCTATCTATTTATCTATCTTTAGAAGGGGTTCATTTGTGTATTATCTGCCATCCTCTCTCCACCAAAGTAAAATATAAGTTTCTAGAAAGCAGATTATAGCATATAGTAGGCCCTCAATAAATATGTGTAAGTAATAAAATTTTATGTACTTGTAAATATGCACATAAGTATAAGTCTGCATGTGTGTACATGAAGGGAGAGTGTGTCACATGTAGATATCATGGTTTGGCATGGCATGGATCTCAGGTGATAACGCTATGCAATAAACATGCAAGCAGCCAGTGATTATGTCATATCACACCTGTTAATCCCGACATACTGTCTTAACAAGTAACAGGCAGGCAGTGATCTTTATACAAATTGTAAGAATTTCTGAGCCTTCATGTACATAGTAATTTTGATGCCACATTGAAAATATCTATATTGTGTAGGCTTATTGTATAGAATGGTCTTCCCTTTTCCCTTCAATTGTTCATATCCTGTGCCAACCTTGATGTCTACTTTAAATGTTCCCTCCACTATAGTATTTTCCCAATGGATCCATTTTTTGGTCTCACTTATTTTGAACTCAATCTAGTGCATAAGGACTATAATAATGATAATATTAAGAGTAGCAAGGATAAGTCCTTACTATATACCAGGCCCTGTTTTACATAGTATTCATGTATTTTCTCAAAATAGCCCTTCAATGTAAGTCTTATTATTATAACGCCCTTCTCAGACGTGAAATCTGAGACACGGAGAGGTTAAGTAACTTGCTGAAGGTTATGCACCTTGTAAGCGATGAACTCAGGATCCAAACGTAAGCAGTCTAACTTCAGAGTCTATATTTTGCCTCACCGCCTCTTTCATAATAACATCAAACTTGTATAAGGCTTTTATGTACTTCTGGAGCTTTAAAAAAAATCTTGAGAAGTCTAGAAATGTTTAAGAACTCTGTGAAAGCATATAGAAGACAATCCTCAAGAATCATTTAGCATGTAGTCTATGTAGTCAAATAGACTAAAAAACCAAAATGAACTTTATGATAATGATGACAGTGAGAAAATGTTGAAAAAAGCGGAGAATGATTGGCAATAAAAAGAGTGAAATGTCATTGGACTAATCAAAAAGAAATTCAGGGAGTAAATAACCAGTAAGTTGTAATCAACAAGGAAGCATAGACTATAAAACATCTAGGCACATAGTGTAAGATATTGGAAATAAGCATTCACATAGAATAAATAAAAAATATGTTATTAATATCTATTAAGAACTGCTAGAACTGCATGTGTTAGAAGAGATAAATCTAGCTTACTTGGAATCATAAATTCCCACCGTGAATTGATCTATACACTACTTAACAGCCACAAAACAGCAAATTACCCAAACTTGCATGATTCAGAATCACTTGGGGTTCTTATCAGAACTGCGGAATCCTGAACTGCTCCTCTGGGACAATCATTCTCAGCTGGGCGCAGTTTTGCCTCCCACCAAGTATTTGGCAATAACTGGAGACGTTTTGGTTCGCTTTGATAATAGGGGTGGTGCTCCTGGCATCAAATAGGCATAGGCTAGGGATGCTACAAAACATCCTGAGATGCACAGGACAGCCCCTAACAACAAAGAATCATCTGGCCCGAAATGTCAAGAGTGTCAAAGTTGAGAAACTCTGATCTAGAGGTTTCGATTTAGTGGTTGGTGATGAGACCTCAAAATCTGTATTTCTATCCAGGGATCCAGGTTATTCCTATAAAGGCTTTAAGGGCTTGAAGACAGGCTTTGAGGTAGAGCTAGGATAGGAAGAAATGAAGGGAAATGGAAAGAACATTCTAACAGAAGGGCAGGTCACACCCAGTAGGACTAAAGAGAGGCTCTGTGGTGACACTGGGCCGGCAATAATGAGAAATACTGAGAAGCAATGTCAGAGCAAAACCCTCTTTCTACATGGAAGGCCAGTTCTGCTTCATGGAAGGTAACTGCAGTTCCCCACCTTGGATCTTATCTGTCGATAACTCATTTTGTATCCTCTACTATAATTAAAGAGTAGACTAGCACATGCCCACTTTTCATTTTCGTTCCATGGATTCATCCATAAAATTCCAACATGGAAGGAAAGGGAGTGAGAACAAGGCTTTAATCAGATATATCTGGTTTGGTACCCAGCTCTGCCTCTTGTAAGCTGCATGAATTTAGGCCTAATCATGGGGTCAATCGATGGTTTAAATGAAATAGTGTGTGTAAGGAAATGAACTCAGCCCCAGGCACATAGAAACACTCAGTAAAAGTCAGCTGCTGCTTACTATTATTTTTTATGTAAATAACATTTAGCTGTCTTAATACTTATGAAACTATTTAAATGAACAGAAAAAAAAGGGAAGTTGAGGCTTAAGATGATGATCAGTATCTTATATCAATCTTAGCAACTGATTATTTTGTAGTCTGTTTTGATCTAAGAGGATTGAGAAAATCCTGCTTCATAGAAACGAGTATTTGTAAATGGCTCCAGGTTTTAAGCTGCTCACCCTCACTTCTCGAGATATTTTTTAAAATCCCGAGACCAACATAAAATGATTCAACATGGCAAGTTAATTCAGTGGTGGCCTCCGCTGTGCTTATGATAAGAGAAATAACACAGTTGAGTGTGCATGTTGCTTTCTAAAAGCAAATTAGTTATATTGGCATATGAGCTCAATTATATAAATGTGTAAAATATATCATATACTACAGTGTTTATTATCAATCCTTACAACACTTCTACTATGGCTACGGTTCCGTGGCGCACAGTTTGAAAAAGCCCCTGGCTAAGACTATATAGTCCCAGTTTATAGATGAGTGCGCTATGCAGAATGGGCTACAGAAGCTCCTTCTAGCCCAGATAGATTACATCAATTGTTTTCTCTTGATTAGCGAGCCTGATGCTTCTGCATGGACAGATAGTAAGTTGGTCTGGCATGATTTTCTCTTCACAAATCATCTCGGCTCTTTGTAAATTTCTGCAAATTAATTGCTTGATGATTCATTCCCATATCCTCCCAAACACCAGAGTTGGGGTGAATTAATCCCTGCATTTAGAAGACCCATGTCAACCTCTTCTTTTACAAAAGATGTACATTATGTTGACTCATACAGATTCAGAGCTTATTTCAGAATCCGCCCCTCTGTGTTTCTGTTCAAATTCCCTTCTCTCCCACTAGGAATATATTGGCTGTTTTCCTGGCCTATCTTACAAGAATGAAGGCAAGCTAATTTCGAATTATGGCTTGAGATAAACAGTATTAATTGGGTGGAGGTGGAAAAAGGTGGGAATTTCAGAGCAAACGACAATGACAACAGCAGGGAAATGAAAAGTCACAGTATATTTTTAGGATTGGTTGAACATTTCAGATGTTATTCTTACTCATTTTTAATAAGCATCTACTCTATGCCAAGTGCCTTAATAGTGATCGGACAGGCCTCACAGTGGCTCTATTTTAGATAGACCATGAATGAGGTAAGTCGGTAAAATATATATTGAGTTACAGAAATAAGTGCCAAAAGGAAAAATAAACTAGAGTAATGGATGTACAGTTCGGAGTGGTTGGGAACGTCTCACTGAGAAGGTGACTTTTGAGTAAATGAAGGGATGAAGGGGCAAGCCATGTGGCCATCTGGTGGAAGAGCCTTCTAGTAAGGGGAAACAGCAGGTACGAAGGCCTTGGGGCAGAAGAAGGCCTTGGCATTTTTGTGGAGTAGTGATGAGGTCAGAGTGGCTGGAGAGGATTCAGACCGATAAATGGGGGCACTGACAGGGTCAGATGATGTAGGTCTAATATAGGGCAACCAACCATACACCTCCGATCGTGATCGTGTGCATTCACACCCAAGTGACTGAGTATTTATATTCTCAGAAGTGTACTAGCTTGGATGATAAACCATGTGGTGATCCTAGGCTAGTAGGGTCACTCTGAGGATTTTGACTTTGAGAGACATGAGAAGCCATGGAGGGCTAGGTCACAAGGGGCGCAAGGTATGACTTAGGTTTTATCAGGATCCTTTAGTCTTCTGTGTTGAGAATGGACTATTGGGATGGGGAGGCGAGTGGCAAGGGCGAAAGCAGGGAACCAGTTAGGAACCTACGAGATCATCATTTGGGCACGTGCCCTATAGCCAGAGTCGAGCCATTTTAGTCGAGGCTACGTAACTAGCTAGTGGTGTAGATGGGACTTGGGACAATTTTCCTGACTTTCAGTCTGGTGTCCTTTACACAGGACCCAGCTTCTCTTTTAGTTCAAACTTGAGAACAAACGGAAGGCCAGGCTGGATCTTTACAGGCCCATTAAGCCTTCTGTTTGGTGGCTCAACTTGGTGGCTTCCTCTTCACTTTATGAGAAGTGGACGTGAAATGTATCCCATCCCCCACCCCCACCCCCCAAAATAGCTCATTTTGAACCATCAACTAAGATTTTCTTAAGCCTTTCTCTTGAACATCTGTATTTACGCTTTTGGCTCGTGTAACCTCTTCAGAATAACGAATTCCACATGTTCAGTGAATGCTTAGTAACTTATGAGTGTGTGATATAAGCTAGTAAGTTCAAATGGAGCCTAATACAGATGTGACATATATTTTATGCCTGCTTAAATAGGAGCATAAATATTAACAAAAATTAAATGGACAAATATAACTATAGAGTTCTTCAGTTTTGTGTATTTATTTCCACTTGATTCTTGGTTTGTTTTATTGTCCCAAGAATTGTCTTCAATTCTTGATCATTGCTTTCCTCAGTTAGAGTGGATAACTGGGAGAAAGCATCCATGTGCTGATAATACACATATATAGTCAACTGCAATGGAATATATGAGCGTGTACCTCAGAGACTGAAATGCGCATGTACATAGATTCTGTTTTACATATGTGTGCTTGCGATGCAAACTTGTGTGTGTTGGGGCATGGGATGAATAGACACATTTACATACATGTTATTTTAAGTAGCCTCGATGTCCATGGAGATTTACCTGGTGAAATTAAAATTTATGTTCTTTCTATTAGCCACTCTAGCAATACAACTGTAAATTCCAGCAACTTCGGCATCCAACAGAGCAAATACAGGGTCACATAATGTGCTTATCTTATCTCTCCTGGGAATAAAAGAGGGGGCTAAGCTCATTCGCAGGGCATCTGTAAGAAGTGAATACATACAGAAGTATTTTTTCATAAGAAATGTGTGATGTAATGCAAAGTCTTTGTTTTCTTGGCTACTTTTCTGCTGCATGTATACGCTTGAAATTTCTTACATCATTTTTTCCTCCGTCTTTAAGTGTCCATCCCTTTTTCAAAGCCATCCCATAAACAGAAAGTTAGTGGGTTATTTTAGGGCCTTTTCTTCTTGAATGCGGCAGAAGGTAGTAAACTTTAAGAAGTGCCGCGTGGGGTTTCTGCCCATTTACCGTTGGGCTGTGAGAAGGTGCACAGACATACTGTTGGCCCATATGTGGGTATAAGAGAAGCAAGAAAAAGCACATTGTATTGTAAAACGCTCTAGGAAGGAAGGAGAAGAAAAAGAGAAAAAAAAGAAAAAGAGAGTTGTTTGAGAGTGAGTATTCAAAATATTGACATCTCCAGCAAAGTCTTAGACCCCTCAGAGCTGACATGTATAATACCCAATCGGAGAAGGTGGTATCTTTCCTGATTAAAATGCTTTAAAGAAAAAAGCTAATAACCTCAAATTCTATTTCAGTAGTCTAGTATGAACTGTAATTTTTTTCTTTCATTTCAGAAATTGTTTTTTTTTAAATTTTAGTTCAGCTTCTTGCAAATCTTGAATCAAACTTTATACATTAAAACCAAAATTCATACATGTAAAAGTTTTTTGCCTTTTTGTGCATGAACAAAATGTACAGAACTTTATGTGTAAAGATCCAGAAAAGGGACTCCTATGGTCAACTGTGTTTCTTCTTTGAACCCCTCAAGCTATTGTAAAAGTCACTTTCTCATTTATTTATTTCAACTCCTGGTTAGGGTCTAGTGGGAGAAATAATCCAAAATAGTGGATAATCCAAAAATGTCATTTATATTTGGCTTCAGAATGCATTACCAGATGTTACTCTAGCAGATTTCCCTTCCTAATTAGGCCTCACTTAAAGTAGGAGTTAATTTTGTCTTCATTAGAGCTGCTTCCATATCAGCAGGATGGGGCAAGGAGGAAGCCCAAGGCATGCTGGGTATTTGGGAGGAAGCTGGCCCACTGCTAAAAGTCGGCAGTAGATCATGCTCAAAGAAAGAAATTCAAATATGATCAATTAAGACGATGGGCATATACCCTGGAAATGTATTGAGCCCCTCCTTGAAGGATTCTCAGGCCTTCGTCCATTCTTTATTTTCTCCCGATTAACCATGAGTGCAGAAAAAGTCTGTCCTAGGAATTAGGCAGATAATAACCTGAATTTTTATATAGAAAAAAAAAAAAAGAGGCTCAGAGAGGTTAAGTGACCTTTCACATAGATTGATCTCTGAGTAAACAGTACCTAAGATACTAAAACTGATTAATGAATGATAAGAAGACCCCACTGTTTCCTTCTTATTGATGATTTGAATAATGAGGAAGCAGGAATTCTCTTGCCCTATTTCGCATAAGAGAGCTAAGATAATGAAGCTGTGATTAAATGGCTATTAAACTATTTTTATCAAACAGAGATCAAGCGAGTGTGAGAATCTGGGGACACAGAGTGTAATTGCAATTCTACGAGATGTGGAAAAAATTACTATCATAAGCAGGGCATGGTCCTTCCATAATAGCCTGCATTTAAAAATCTTTGTGATACCACATGCCGCTTTCACTTTGCAGTTCTCCCTTCAGGTGTCGGGAAGCATCTCGGAGTCTCTCATTGCCTCCTTAATTTAGTAGATTTATTCCCTCTCTATGCACTTGGGTGAGCTCAATGTACTGTCTGCCCCACCATGTGTAATCAGTTGGAAGATCCTTTTGCCAACTGCTCACAAGGGAAGAAGGCCCAGATATTATGTCCCGGACCCCAAATTTCAATCTTGAGGTGACTCTGAGCACCCGAAGATGTGGAATCTGCCTTCCTTTAACTGTGCCCTTTGAATTGTATCACACTTAGGGCAGGTCAGATAGGGACCCAACAGTCCCAACGAGCAGTAATGAATCAAGTGTTCTGAACTATCGTTTGTTAATGACATAGCATTGCTTCGGAGTTACTGCCCATTCTGAATTTCGGGTTCCTAGTGCACGTGTACGTGTATCACCTGCCAGTGGAAACTCTTTACAACCTGAGTGTCTGTGGAATGGGCTTCTTTACTCCTGGAGCGCCCTCTGAGAATGCACGTTACGGTCACCAGGGCCTTTATTGCGGTGGGAGGAGCTGCAGACCCACCTTGCGTTAGGAGAGCCCAGGGTGGACGCTCACCATGGCTGAAGCTGCCTGAGAGTCGCAGAGCTCCCCTGTGGAAATGCTTATCGGCCTGTTCCCGACCTTTCTTTCCCTCTCTGCGTCCCCCCCCGCCACTCAGCTGTGCAGCTTTACATCACTCCCTAATTGGTGACCTGCTCTCTCTTTTTCGCCTCTCTGCTCTTCTTTTCTTAACTTATATGGAGCTAATAAGTATATTTTTGTAAAAACAGTAATTTCAAACAATTAGAACATGGTGTCGGAGCGAGTCTTTGAAAGGTTATTTTGCAAAGTCGTTTTACTGCCTGATGTATTTCAATGCCCCGTCACCTGTGAACAGACATGTGTTCGTAGGCCAGAGTGCTTCATCTGCAGTGACTTTGATTTATTTGCTCTGTAAATTGGGACCGAAGCAATAATGGGAAGTGACATTAATTGTTTACCAGAGTCCTTTTTGTCACATCCATTGCCTTCTCTGGAGTGTTTGATTGTTGAAACTCTTGCTAAACTAATTGGAATTGCCACAGTGAGGAGCAATGTCCACTCAACTTCACAGACACGAGTATCTGTTGAGCTTCAGAACAAAAATGTCATCGGGAAATATCTTGCTTTTTCCTCAGTCTTCTACGATTAGACAAAACACAGAGAATTTGAAATAACATTCTTTCCTTCCATAATTCAAGAATGACTTTACTAAAATAAACGGTCTCCCAACCCCTCACTGAGTCAGCCACGTATGCGACTGATGAACATGGGCTCTAAATAAGGATCACTGCCCGACCGGTCCGTCCTGGTTGAATACTAGCCTACCCTACCCACATACCCCATCACACACACACACACACACACACACACACACACACACTCTGCCAGTCTCCCATCCCACCGCCCTCCCTCCCATTGTGGTTCCAGTAGAGAGAATTTAAATAGCTGTGGTTTAATCAGATCTTGTAAATTAATTATGACATTATCAGGCTCCAATATTTCTGCCATTGTTTTTGGTGTACATTCACCCGGGCTTATTAAAGAAATTGGAGAAACTAGTTAATTTAAGTGTTCTTTGTCATTCTGACTTGATTGGAATTATTGTAGTTTGTTTACACTAGGGATAGAACTAAGGCGCTATTGTATTATGTGATTGAAAGCAAATAGAGGCTTGTAGTGTTGCTGGAAAGCCAAATACAAAACTTAAATCGGAGTAAACAAAATTACTCATTTATTGGTAAACATTCTTAACTGTTTTTCTTGAGCTGTTTTTGAACTTCAGTGAAATAAGCCTTTCTGAAAATTAGGATCCCTGGAAAAAAAAGTCCAATTTACTCAAACCGTGTGTGTGTGTGTGTGTGTGTGTGTGTGTGTGTGTGCTTGAGATATCTTCAAAGATTATGTTTATTAGCTACTATGGGTATATTTATATTAATATAAATCTCATGATTTTTAGATGATTTAAAATAATATGTATTTAATTTAAATATTATTTCTATTTAGGACAGATGAATAACAGAATTTGGTTTTTCATATGTGGGGGTAATCTGAATTGAAAGGGAAGAGATTGGAATCTTTGGATGCTAGGTTATGATCTGGGGCAGAAAATAAGTGAAAATCATTTCAGTATCTTTATTATTCAGGTTATATGGACAGATCCAAGAGAATTGAGGCTGGGTGGTATGTTCAATAATGATTTGTTATTAAATCAAGCAGTTTGATTTTTAAACAATCGGTCAATTTCTGGAAGAAGTGGTGCCATTCTGAAATTAATACTTCACACCACTCCCCCAACTAGGATTTACCTCCTGCAGTGGAGTCCTCAAACTCAGAAAGTTGTCATTCCATCCCCTGTGCCCGAATCCACTTGACTCACAATGTGAAGTCCAGGGACATTAGGGAGACACATTATGCAAAGGTAAGAAATGCTAGTAAAGGGGCGCCTGGGTGGCTCAGTCGTTAAGCATCTGCCTTCGGCTCAGAGTGTGATCCCAGAGTCCTGGGATCAAGCCCCACATCGGGCTCCCTACTCCTCTGGGTGCCTGCTTCTTCCTCTCTCACTCCCCCTGCTTGTGTTCCCTCTCTCGCTTGTCTCTCCCTCTGTCAGATAAATAAATAAAATCTTAAAAAAAAAAAAAAAAAGGAAATGCTAGTAAAGTCTACCATGAGTACAAATGGCTCTTTTTGGCCTCTTGAATCCAAAAAAGAAAGAAGTCTGTGGTTTTCCTTCTGGATAGGGACTCATCGGTAATGAGGGAAAACAATTTTTATGTGAAAATAGAATGTATACGTGATAAAGGCCTGCCTAATTTCTCTAGTAATACAATTTGATTTTCTGATTAGCTGTCTTATTCTGTGATTCTTGTAATTTTGTCAGGTCAATTAACTGGAGTTCAGTGCTAGAGAGAAAGGACGTGTGGGCACTGCTGGCTTCATTACATGTCAGCAGCTTAGGTGCATCTTGTAATAGAATTGGTGTGGGATGATTTAGCTGATATTGTTAATGTCATAGCACAAGGAACTTTAAAAAAAAAAGATTTATGAAGCAGGTCAAATTGGACAAACAATGTGGAGTGCTAACAGAAGGAAGAGAAAGTGATCTACACAACATATATTCTAGGCAGTAAATGCAGATCGATGCAAGTAATCGTTGACCATGCTGTGTGCCTAGCATTGGCACTGGTTGCCCAGGTGATGGGAAGATAGCACATTTCCCTGTAAACAAGGTGTACAAGCTCGTACAGAATGCTGAAATAAATGTTATCATTTATAATAAACGATTCACAGGTTCTTGCCTTCCCCTGGAGGGTTTCTGGTGGGCAGAGGTTATCTTTCTCTTTCTATCTCTAACACCAAACATGGCCCTGGTATAGGAGGTATGCAGATATGTTTATGGAATGAATACCTGAAGATTAACTTTCCAAGGGTGTGTGGCTGGGAGTGATGGTGGGAGTTGTGGAAACAAGTTAGAATATGTTCGCAGGGGCCCCCGTTCCAACTAACGTAGCACTAGAATTGCACCCTGGCCACAAGAAACAACCGCATTGAAGAGATATGACAAAGTAAGACTCTACTTAATGACTGACCAGATAAAGAGGACTCAAAGTCGTTCTACAGTTTGGGTCTGAGGAACTGTTACCCAAACTCAGGAAGTCAAGGGAAACAGCAGGTTTGCCGTGAAAGGTGCTAAGTTTGGGTTTTGGAGGATGAGGGAGCTATTATCAGGGAGAAATGTCCAGTGGGCAGTTCTAGATTTATGACCAAAGTTGGGAGAGATGTCAGGGAGGGAAATAAATGGCTGTGGAGTGTTCGGTGATGAGATTATAATTGAAACCATGAAAGTGTATAGTTGCTCTTGGTATAGTTTCAGTTTCTGGTCCTGTTCAAACGGAGGGTTATCTAAGCATTTCGGCTGCACAGGAGATTGAAACACTATATCTGAAGATGAAATAGATGATGGTTAAAATTCTCTCAAGTTCTAAGATTTTCTAGACCTTCTCCTTTAGTTAGGGAAACAAGACATACACCTGGGAAGAGCAACTGCGAACAAGACGGTGTCATATACACCCATCACTTGCACCGACATCACAAATTGCTAGCTTGGACAGCTCAGCCATCAGAGATCGGTCCTGAGAGGTATCAGCTCATTGTGTGATTCAGACCAAAAGAGAATTTGGAGTCTGAAGAAGACGTGATCTTTTGTGTTCTGGCACGAGAATTCAAAATTTCATGTACTACTCATTTGGATAAACATGATCCGTCTACACTGATGGATAGCGTTATCCGTCCCCCAATGTCAATGCTCTCACGTCGTCTATTTGTCTGTTTTTGCAGAAGATAGATGAAGAGAACGAGGCGAACTTGCTAGCAGTCCTCACAGAGACACTGGACAGTCTCCCTGTGGATGAAGACGGATTGCCCTCATTTGACGCGTTGACAGATGGAGATGTGACCACGGAGAACGAGGCTAGTCCTTCCTCCATGCCTGACGGCACCCCTCCGCCTCAGGAGGCAGAAGAGCCGTCTCTAGTAAGAACCCTTCCTACTGTTTAACAGGAATCGGAGTTGCCTCTGGCTACCCGCTGCATGGGTATGATGTAGTAACAATAAGGTTTGGATTCTTAATTTAGACTGATGCCCAAAACAATTCCTGAGCAGACTCGCAGTCGCAAATTCTGTGATTCTGTGTTTAAAAAGTTGGTAATAACAGCCTTCATATGGTCTTACTGCAGTTTGTTTTAACTGCCTTTTGCTATATATATGTGTGTATTTTTATTTCTTAGCATTATTTATGTTCGTGGTAGAAACTTAGAAAACGTAGACAACCCAAAAAGAATAGACCAAAAATTCACCTGCGAAATCAAATAATCTCTGATATAAGAAAAAAAGATTTAAATCCCCTCGTTTTAAGATACAGCATCATGTTTGTGAATTTGAAATATATGCATCATTGTTCGTGTTACATATTGTTTTATTGTTTGAGACGTCCTAGTTCATTAAGAGATTTGCTATGGCTGGATGTTTAGTCTTTGTCCTATTTCCCACCATCGTAAATTATAGAATGATCGGCATATTTATAATTTTATTCTTATGCCTACGATTCTAGAAAGAAAAGGTAGATCAAGGGATATGCAATATTTTAAGGTTTTAGATCCATAATTCTTATGAAGATTGAAAAATAATAGCACATTTGCAACCTAAGTTCCCTAAATTTATGGGAGGCAATGAAGAGTGAATTTGTTGGCAATGAAGAGTAAATTTTCTTTTCGATGCAGTGCTTGACCAGAATTTTATTAGTTCTAAGACACAGTTTACCTTCTCATCTATGGTAGCCATTTGTCATTTGCCATAAATCTGATGTAAGACCATTCTATGTAAATTATGGAATGCTATCCTCCAAACTTTAATAGTGTTCCTGGGCATGCCATTTAGAGGTTGTTTCTCTCCCATCTCTAAGTTTTTTAAATGTTAAAAGCATTCCATGTAAACATTTGGAGTCTCTACTTGTACTCCTATGCATTTCGAGATTTCTGGTTTAGAAGAAACTCCCTCATAAGTAATTGCTACCCACCCCCCCCTTCCCCGCACCATTTCTCCATTTGCCATTTGGCTTTGCTCTCTGGTACTTTGATGTCTTTACATTGATACCAGAGGATTTTCATCCACATAATTGGTTTACTGGGAGGGGTTGTTGACTCTGCCTCATACTGTTTGTCTGAGCAGGGAGATCCTAGAAGGCCAGCAAGTCAGATGAAGAAAGAGAAGTCAAGGAACAGTAAATGCTTTGCCTGAGCCAGAATCAATCTCTATCTACTTACAAGTCTTTTTCAGTGATAGACACTCTTTTATCATAAATATCCTTTGAATCAGTAAAGTTAAACTGGATTGTGAAATATCATTCAAAGCATTACAGAATCTTTTATTTATTTTCGCTTGATTCATTTGGGTTATTGAGGGGAAAATGTACTATATTCTGTCCCCAACCCCCAATTCCTCATTTAGCAGGGCAACTTTTCTCACCTAGTAGGTATTTGGAAATCCTTTTAGGAAGATCCTTTTTGCCTTATTTTCTCCAAAAAAAGAAAAAAACAAAAGAAAACAAAAATCAAGGTAGACAATACTAAGTCTCAAATATAGGGAAGGGAAATACTTTCACAGTTGGTAGTGTAATGCCAAATTTTTTCTTACTTTTTAAAAATGTGTTTCCTTTAGCACTACTGTGCCTTGGTGTGACTATAATTAAAGGGTGAGAGAATTAATCTTTATAATTAATTAATATGACGTTTAAAATTTCAGTAACTTATTCTAATGCTTAAAAGATGCATAACTTTTCTTGCTTTCCCTCTTCTCTGATATGTTTCTAGCTTAAGAAGCTCTTACTGGCACCAGCCAACACTCAGCTAAGTTATAATGAATGCAGTGGTCTCAGTACCCAGAACCATGCAAACCATAATCACAGGATCAGAACAACCCCTGCAGTTGTTAAGGTACAATGCAAACTTTCTAATATAGGAGGGAAAGTAACAAAGGATTTTGCTTGCAGCAGTAAAACAAAGGATAGGTTTATTTCTATGTATTCAGCTGGGATCCTGCAGTTGCTTTATAATGTGAAACAATATGAAATGGGTTTCCAAAAGCAGTGCTCCAGCTACTTTAAACTAGAAAGAGTTCATTTATGTTTTGTCTTCGGATGATTGGAATGGAAGTTCTGCCGTCTGTTACTCCTTGCCCACTTTATTAATACATGCAGCAATGTGGGTTCCAATAAAATGTGCTGATAGGCTGGTATTATCTGTGAGTGACTTTAAGATGCAGGATTGCCATTTTGCCAGCTGTCTAACCTGAGAAAGATTGCTCTGGAATCCCCACAAAAGATCGATCTCTGCCATTAATTGGCGAGAATGCTGGCAATGACATAATTCGGTTAGCGGGCTGTATTAAACAATGTTTGTCTTGCCATTCACTGTGAGTGAAAACGGAGCGTTAAGGGGTACTTAAGAGAATTGTGAATACGGGGCTCCAGCAATCAGTGGCAAATTAAGGTTTAAACCAGCTTATTTTTTTTTATTCACAGTAAAGGCGCTATAGGGTCTTGTTAGTTACATGTTGCTGAGTAGGAACATTGAAATGTAGGAGAAATGAAATAAAAAGCTGCATAAATGTCATTTAGGAATTTTAAATGTAATTTTCTTTCCTTGTTCTGCAAACAATTATTCACAGCTCATGGATCTAGTACACTTAGACTGAACACTTCATTGAAAATCTCATCTCTTCAGAAAACCTATATCCATTCTGATAAGGTTCAGTTCACTAATTTTAGCTTTCTTTATGCCTTGTTTTTAAGACTGAGAATTCATGGAGCAATAAAGCGAAGAGCATTTGTCAACAGCAAAAGCCACAAAGACGTCCCTGCTCGGAGCTTCTCAAGTATCTGACCACAAACGATGACCCTCCTCACACCAAACCCACAGAGAACAGGAACAGTAGCAGAGACAAATGCACCTCCAAAAAGAAGTCCCACACACAATCGCAGTCTCAACATTTACAAGGTAGGCTGGGGACCAACACGCAGGCTGTCGGCGGCCGGGGCGCTGAAGGCAAAGCAAGCACGTACGGGGCTGGGAATGCCCCAACTTCAGGCTTTCGCTCCACTGCTCTATCTCTGGAAAGAGAATTTGGCACTTTATTATAGACTCATAAAAAAAAAAAAAATCTTTCCTTGGACACAGGTTGAACATGTCCTATTCGGCTAAATACGCAGCCTAATTCACAGTCACCAAAAAGCCCCTGAAATGTGAGCTGGGTGGGGAGGGGGTGGTGAAAGGTTTATGAGGAGTCTGAATTGCAGAGATAATTGAAATTCGGAGCAAGCTGGGCTAGCCAATATTAAAAAGCTTTTCTTTTTTCCTTTCTATTAATGGAAAAAAATGAGGCATTGTTGATTTGCTGTCTATACCTTAAGAAAGAAGACACGGTGTTGGTGCAGCCTCTCCGGATTATTAAGTGCAGTCTTTTTTTTTTAAAGACCACATGTTATGCTCATAGGTTTTATTTTGTAAATAAGGATTTGGAAATCCCTGGAATTTATTTGTGTTTGCTTTCTATTAAAAAATATTGCCCAGATCCAACTAAGCATCTGGGTTGATTTTTGTTGTCCCCATACATTCTGGAAGGCTGAAGCTTCTGAGGCAGATCAGGGTGATTTGGGGAAAACCTGTCTTGGCAGAGATATAATATTTTCTTTCTTTTTGGCTCTTCCCTCAAAATCGTCCTGTCTTAGAGGCCCAAAGGAAGCTTGTTGAAAGTTGCTGTTGCTTTAAAATATCTCAGCTTCCACATTAACCCTACCTTTAACCTCATAGTGGAAGCAGGTATATTCACTTTTTAAAAAATTTATTTATTTATTTTAGAGACAGTGAGAGAGAGAGAGTGCAGGGAGGGGGAGGGAGAGGGAGAAAGAGTCTTAAGCAGACTCTGTGCTGAATGTGGAGCCCAACGCAGGGCTTGATCTCACAACCTGGAGATCAGGACCCAAACTGAAACCAGGAGTCAGATGCTTAACAGACCGCGCCACCCAGGCGCCCCAGAAGCAGGCATATTCTAACATAGCAATTACAAACACCCACTTCTTTTTTCCCTTTTGTTTCCCTGACTTCCCCTTCCAGCTGCAGAGTGGTAGTCCCTGATCCCTGTTTTGAACCATGATTATTTCATACAGGTATGCTGTTGCTGCTGCTTTTAATAAGTATTTTCTTTCCAGTGTTTTCAGTTTCCCTCTCTCATCCCTATCTCACCATAAACCTTCAAGAACCTTCTTTTAAAGTTTTAAATTGGCTCTCAATCAGGTTTTCCCTGGTGGATATATCAAAATCACTTGGCCATCCTTTTCTGTCAGTTCAGGGAAAGGTATTTATTGAAATGGGCCACATTTTTTGGTAGCTCGCCTTGCCCTGATTGGCCCCTCATGCACACGTGCTGGACCAGTTTTTCTTAGAGCAGAACCAGCAGTGCTGTGGGATGCAATGGTGTGGAGAACCTCCGGTGAAGGGAAGGCAGCCGAGCTCACTCCAGTGAGTGGACTGCAAAATTCACTGGGCTACTCTCCTTGTCCTAGTGTGTCCCAGTCTGGCGTTCATTTTCTGGAGCTGAATTTGAAGTCCTAAGCCAGCTATAACCTTGTAGCCAGTGAGCCCAGATGCAACACATGTTTAAAACACCTTTTTTAATTTTTATATTCTTAAAATTGTATTTTGCCCTTTTGGATTTTGAGAGTTTAGGAGGTTTGGGGTTTGTTTTTTAAATCTACTTACCACTAATATTACTGTAAACTCTTACAAAGCATGGCAGTGAGGAGTTAAATTGGCCTACGGGGGATATATTCTTTAGATGAGACCTGCTGTATGCGGATTTTTTAAAAAAGATATATGCCTGTGGCAAAGCATACAAAGTTTATACCAGAACAAAGCCTGTGGACAAAAACACAAAAAAACAAAACGAAACAAACAAAACCTCACAAAATTCCTATAGTTGTTAAAGGCCAAGAACAAATTAAACATGGCTGGCTGTGAATAACCAAGGGGAAATTAAATGGTCAACTCCAGGATTTATTTAAATTATGATTCAAACTTTAAAAGTAGAAAATATATTAACAATTAGAGACAGTAACCCAGGATCTACTGAGGTTTCTCTTTCTTGATGTACTGTAACGTTCTCTCAGTGAACTGCATGTGTGCTGTCTGTAACATTGTGGGGTCAAGTTCTTTTCACTTCCTTAGGATAATGACCTGACCTTTGGCTCATGTTGGTGTCCCCTGTACTCATTTATTCATTCATTTGCTAATGTATTCATTCATCAAAAAGACCATGATCTGCATGAAAAAGATGTATTCCCGCCCTCAAGGATCTTAGAGGCCCTGGTCTGTCCCTCTTTGGAGTAGTGTGGATTAAACTCCCAGAAAACCAAATCAATGTTCTTCTAGCTTCTGTGAGTGTGGGCATATTCAGGGATGGCGTTCTGTACTGTATGTGGTTTGGGGCTGAACCTTCCTATAGCCTTCTCTTCCTGTTTGCCATCGGTCCCATTAAACATGGCCGCTGCCTAAGGCTCCCCTTCCAGTGCCCTTGCCATCACCTATACCCAACTGTCAGAATGTTAGGGATCTTCCTTTGAGCATTTCGGATAGCCTACCCTACACCTTGAAAACTGGAATCCCAGAGACCGATTTTCAGTGTGTATTTACTGTGTGACATAGCACACAGTTCCTATCTAGCAACACTTCCTGTGGAGCCTGTATGCGTGATCCTAATTATTAGTTGAACGCCGAAAATGTTGGTAAATTTCCTTCACGAGTGTGTTCTTTTGGAAAGGCTCATTATATCAGACATACTAAAAAAATTAATATAAAACCAGTTCATTTATCTGTATATATAAAAGCCAATCAATCAAGCTACCTAATTTGTAGAAGACAGCATGAACTTCGTATTTCTGGATGCACATTGGATGGATGATAAACCATTCAATTGTTTAAAAACTAAATCTAAATCGACAAATTAAATATGTAAATACTATTTATCCAAGTAAAGTATGTAATTTCAGCCTAATTTGGACATAAATAATATTTTCACATTTCAAAGGATCTTAATTACTGGGGTTGATTAATTTACTTTAATATCTATTGAATGCAATTCCTTTTGGTAATAGGAAAAAGAAAACATATTCTGGGCTGACTTTGTCAGTAACTAGCTTTATGGCCCTGGAAATATCATTTCACATCTTTAGGTCTCAGGTTTTTTCATCCATAAAATAAGAGTGTATTCTAAACACCTTTTTAGTTTCAAATCTATGATTTTCATTACGTAAATGACTACCTCCTGACCTTTTGAAAGTAGTTATGCTAATGAGAGAAAATTGACATAAACCTACATACATATAAATATATCTTTATAGATAAGCATATATATACATAATATGTGGATGTATATCCCAAGTACGTTTCTCATCATGTTTTCCCCTCCTTCTGTTCAAAATACAAGACTGCCAAGGAGAAGCAATTGAAATTTTGGAGTGAGAAGATTCTTACTCCACCCTTCCTAATTGGGAAATGCCTCCTGTAGGAGGTAAGATTTAGGAAGCATAAAAGGAAGTAAATGAGCTCTCTTTGCAAGTCTATAGGTCTCTCAACAGATAAATGCAGTATCTTACTTTAGTTGTCTGTAAGATTTGGGGGTCTGAACCCCTTAAACCGTCCGGGTCAATGTCCGCAATTTGTCATAATCTCTCAATTAATTTTCTGTAAATGGAATGGTTATTGCTTGATCTCTGGCCTCATAGAAATAACCTATTCTCAGGGCTAGATATAAAATTATACATTTTAGGAGAAAAATCAACTGAATATTCATAACGTTCTGTTGTCTTATAGTTATTCTGCTGTTTTCTTGTCTAAACAAACCGTGTACTGTATTCCAAATTAAAATAGAACACATTATTTCTCTCTGATGGTATGATGCAAATTTTGTATCCTTAACAGAGATGCTACATTTGGGGGAAAATTCTGTTTTTGTATGTGTTTTTGAATGATAGTTTACCGATGCAAATGTTGTTTGCAATTTGTTTTAGCATAATGGACTGTTGTCTGACTTTGATCCAATATTCAGGGATTTCCTTACTTTAGTTTTCCAGTTTCCAGTTTCCAACCTGATTGTAGTAAGAAAAAATGTTCTAAAAAAGAAAAAAAAAGAAAACCAAGCCACAAAACTCAATATTTCATAATTAGTTTCCTTTTTTTTTCCTTTAGCCAAACCAACAACTTTATCTCTTCCTCTGACCCCAGAGTCACCAAAGTAAGTATTAAGAAATGTAACCATTTTCAGAAAGGGAAGGGGGTTCTAATACATTTGGCTACAGCAACTCCATTTCAGTTTGTTTTTATAAATGTGCCATATCTTCCAGTGACCCCAAGGGTTCCCCATTTGAGAACAAGACTATTGAACGAACCTTAAGTGTGGAACTCTCTGGAACTGCAGGTAAGCCTTACATTTCACTTGGAACTCTGTGTGTGTGTGTGTGTGTGTGTGTGTGTGTATGAGAAATATGTATTAAGTAATAGTGCATATTCTCCATGTGATTAATGAAATTGACGAATAGTATAAGCAACATTAGATAAGAAGTTACATATAAATATTTTCACTTCTTTTTTTTATTTTAAAGAGAAGATACTTATTGTGTGTCAGACCTGGGCCAGACCCTCTGATGTATACTACCGCTTTAGATCCTGAAGTAACCCTATGTCAGATGACACCAAAGCTTGAGCAGGAGGAGAAATTAACATTTATTGGTCTCCCACTCAATAAACATGCCAGGCATGTAAGTGGTTTTGACTAGTTTCACAATGACCTCATGAAGATAGTGGTAATTTTCTCATCTTTAAGATGAGGATATAAAATTCAGAAATGTTAATCAACTTGCCCAGGATCACAGAGCTAGAAAGCAAGGAGCAAAGTTTTGAACCGCAGTTTATTCATTATATCAATGTTTTAATTGGAATATTTTCTTACTCACCATTATACTTAACAGTATAATGTTCTCTTATATATGCTACCATTTTTATATCTTTTCAGCAAAGGAGAAAAATGAAAATGTGCCCATTCACCAAAACAAAATGTACTTAGATATTTTTAAACAAGACTGATTTTCTTCGCCATTTGGACTTCTGGACTCATTTAGTCAGTCTTACTTTATATACTGAAGAGGAAGGAGCTTTAAAAACTTGGAGTAACTTAATAATTCACAGACTTCCTAGGCAGACTTCTAAATTGGGTGGAAACGGTGCTTTTGCACTGAGTGTTTTAGGTTTAGGTACAGAACTAGGCCAGAAAGTGAATCTTAGGCTGTCTGAACAAGAAGCTCCTTGGCTCTGGCCATTGCTGATAAGGGTAAAGGAACAGTAACTTATACAAGATGCTTCCAGCCAGAACTATAGTGCCCATGTACACCATGGCCATTGTCACTAAGTTTAATTTCAGCCTTTGAGTTTGCTAAATTACCACCTTATGAAAGGCCTACTGCATGATCGCATGATTTGGTCGAGCAGTAGAGTAGTTAATTTCATGGTATTTATATACATATTTTTTTGTGTGTACACACATATACATATGCAAATGTATACATATCTTTATATGCATACATATATATACACATCTTTATATGCATGCGTATATATACACATATACTCACTTATAGACATATATGTAACATCATTTCTTAAATAAATTATAATTACTTATATGGTTATAAGTCACTTTTATGTATATATATTACATGCAGTAGAAGCCTTCTTACCTGACCAGTGAGAATGAGTATTTGGTGGGCTTATCCAAAACATTGATTAAAGTATACAGCTTTGTCATTTTACTTTTGCCTAAGTCATATAAAGAAATATTCAAATATCTTTTTTTTTTTTTGGTATAAGATACAGAGATCTTTGCCTTGAACTTAAATGTCCTAACTGGCAATCCATTCCTGTTTCTGGCACAAACTGTAGTAATAACAATGTATCTTAGATGGTATCCACTGTTCATTTCTTGCTTTTTAAAAGAAAAAAATTAAAGATATTGTGTAGTAGTCTGAGTGCAAAATCATTCTAGATTTTTATGATTTTCATGTAAATCAATAATAATCATGATTTCCCATGTTTTCCCAGTGTTTCTGATACCACCTGTCTACAACCCATTTGGCAGCTTTTCTTTTAGTGACATACCTTTATTGGTTCTTCTCAGAGAAACAATTTTTCTTATACTTCATTCAATGGCATCATATTTTATTACCTTACGTAATTCAAGTTACCACTATAATAGACATCAACTGGTTTGGGAAATAGGACTGTGGCTTATGATAACAACTCAGTTGAAAAGAATCTATTTACTATAAGTGTTGAGAATGTTGTATTAGTTACTTTGTTTCAGAGAGGATTGAGAAAGCTTCCTCTTTATACACCCACACCAAGACTTCTGTTAAAAGGTTTTTATTATTTTCTTACTATAAATAATTTAAGCTTACTATAAAAATGTCAAAAATATAAACTAGTGGAAAAATATTCATAATTCTTTTTTTTAAGATTTATTTATTTATTTATTTATTTGAGAGAGAAAGAGAGAGAGAGAGCATAGCAGGGGGCAGAGGGAGAGGGGCAGAGGGAGAGGGAAACAATCTCAAGCCGACTCCCGGATAAGCACAGAGCCCGATGGGGGGGCCTCTATCCCACAACCCTGAGATCATGACCTGAGCGAAGATCAAGTCAGACACTTAACTGACTGAGCAGCCCAGGGGCCCCTATTCACAATTCTAAGATGCGATGTTATCCGTAGCATTTTTTTCATATGGATAATTTTATACATTATATTTATACTATAATCATTTTGTAAATATAATTTTGCATCCTGATTTTTCAGTCAACATTTTAATGAGAATTTTTGTATTATCACAGACCCTTTATTATCAGGCTTTTAGTGTGTTATATGACATTAGTTTTAGTACGTAATCAAAACTTATTTAATCATACTCCTCTTATAAATTAAGGTTGTTAGAAAGTGTTATCGTTTTGAAATAGCACTGCATTAGAAATGGTTGTTCATATATATTTTTTTTTACTGAAGTAGACATACAACGTTGTATGAGTTTCAGGTATACAACATAGTGATGCAACACTTCTATATATTATGCAGTGCTCGCCACATAAGTGTAGTTACCGCCTGTCACCATGTAAGTTTATTACAATATTATTGATTAATTCCCTATGCTGTGCTTTTCATCCCCTTGACATATTTATAACTGGAAGTTTATACCTCTTAATCCCCTTCACCTAATTTGCCCATCCCCCCACCTCCCTCCCCTCTGGCAATCACCAGTTTGTTCTCTGTATTTATGAGTCTGTTTCTTGTTTGTTTCTGTGTTTTGTTTTGTTTTTCAGATTCCACATGTAAGTGAAATCATATGGGATTTGTCTTTCTCTATCTGACTTATATCACTTAGCATAAGACACTCTAGATCCATTCATGCTTTCACAAGTGGCAAGATTTTATTCTTTCTTTTAATGACTGAGTAATTTTCCGTTATATATGTACACTGCATCTTCTTTACTCATCTATTGCTTTTCTATCTTGGTTATTTTAAATAATGCTGCAATAAACATAGGGATGCATGTATCTTTTCTACCTAGTGTTTTCATTTTTGGTGAGTCAATACCCAACAATGGAATTACTGGATTATATGGTATTTCTATTTTTAATTTCTTTCAGGCATCTCCCTATTGTTTTCCAGAGTGCATGCATCAATTTACATTTCCACCAGCAGTCACAAGTTTTCCTTTTTTTCCACATTCTCATCAACACTTGTTATTTCTTATATTTCTGCTAATAGTCATTCTGACAGGTAAAAGGTGACATCTCATTGTGGTTTTAATGTCCCTTTTCCTGATGATGAGTGATGCTGAGCATCTTTTCATGTGTCTGTTGGCCATCTGGATGTCTTCTTTGGAAAAATACCTATTCACGTCCTCTGACCATTTTAATCAGATATTCGTGGGTTTTGTTGTTCTGTTCATAAGCTTTATCTTATTTTCTCAAGATAAATTCTTAGTAGTTTTTAATAGTGAATGTAAAGATAGAATATCTTGGGGTCTTCTGGTATATATTGCCACATTGCTTTCCAAAGGTGTGCTTTCATTCACTACAGGGATATACTTGCTTTATTACAACCTTTCTGGCATTAGATATCTTTGTTTTTAAAATTTTATCATTTTAATTGCATTTCTTCCATTAGTGAGATCATGGTGTTACAAAAAAGCATTTCTATTTTCTTTTTGCAAAAGTTTTAACATTTTTCTTATCGATAGATACCAAATTTTAGATAATTTAGTGATGATTTTGGAAGTTTATTAGCCTACACTATTGAAAGACAAGTAGAGATTTATAGAAGATACATTTTTTTTACATATTTAGAATCCTTAAAAATACACACAGTGGATTTATTTCTGTCAGTGAACCAGAATTCATCTGACTGGTTTGAATCCTTTCCTCTTGGGGCTTTGAAGGATGATTGGATACGATGGAAATCAATTTACCAACATGTTTTTAATACCTGCTCTATGCTTGCAATATGATAGGTCTTAGTGAATGTACAGCAAATGGAAGACCTAGAGACTGATCCATATAAAGCATGAAGCATTGTCCTTGGCTGCTAAACAGAAGTCCTTGTGTTTAAGGTGTGGGCTTATGGACTGTCGGGGAAAATAACACACATTGTGCAAGTAGCATGAAAGCAAAATATTATTTATTACCTACAATGTTTTGTTACCATCTAAGAAAGGTGGGCCCAGGGGATGGTTTTTAGTTTATTTAGTGTGGTGGTTTTAAGTGTGAAGATGCAAATTAGAGAAACTGAGGTAGGGCCAAATTGCCTTACAAAATAGAAAGAATTTAGAGCTCTAGGATAACAAGGGACCAGGGAAGAACTTGGAGCATGCTGAAGGAGGCTGGGAAGAGAACTTTGGAACTTGACTGGAGGGTGGTGTAAAGAAGAGGTTTTTTTGAATAGAGATATCATTCATTTGAACCGTGATGCAATATGTAATGGTTGCATTGGTCTCCTCGAACAATCTTTAGTAACATTTCTCGCAGGGTAGGGATTGCAGGATGTGACAAACAGCGATTGCAGGAGAATCACCAAAGGGAGAAAAGAAGTTATCAAGGAGAACCCTGTAACTTTGCCTCAAGTTAAATACAACGATTGCACGGAAGATTGAGAAGAATTACAAAGATGGTTCAAGGACCAGAAGAAGCATTAGGTATTATTATTAGTGAAGGACCCAGGTGATCCACGGAAAGGAGTGTGGAGGGAACTGTGCTCTCCATAGGCTAAACTGACTTGGGGAGCCTTAGGGAGAGAAATATTTGTATCAGATTTGAACTGCACAGATGGAAAGGGGAGAAGATATTGATGGAGCAGAAGCAAGAAGGCAGGAAATCAAAGCGATGTTTGAGTAACACGTACTTGGCAGTGGGCAGTGAGATCAGTAAGGAGCGACGAGACAGAGTATGTACTTTTCCACCTTCGTCTTTTAATTGCTAAAATGCTTTTCTCTCTCCTTAATCTTTTCTGGGTCTTAGTTTCCTTAATGTTTAAGTCCTATTTATAATTCCCAAATCAAATTATTGTCTGACTCCAACGACTAAAATATAGGTTGAAAAATAAAATTGCCAGTATTCAACCATTTTTGACATCCAGAAATGGCAATTATATGTGCATTCAGCCAGAATTTAAAAACGTATAAGCAGCAAAGCTCCAAATGAAAGTAGTCTACTATGATTTTCTAAAAGCAGACAGCATGGCTTAGTGAGCTTGTGCAAAACCTTGGCTCTGACATTGGACAAACCCAAGTTCAAATTCTGAATCTACCCTCTAGCAAGGTGGTCTTTGGTCATTTTAATTAACTTTTGTAAGACTCAGGATCCTAATGAACCCACTGAAGATAATAACAATACCAGTATCTCATTGAGGCACTCTGCGGAGAGAGATAAAACATGAAAAAGGCTTCCTCCAGTGCCAGCATACAGAAGTATTCCATAAATATGAGATATTTCATTACTAATTCTGCATTAACTTTACCTGCCGAGGTCATTGTACCTGATTGCTCGTCTTCTCAATGTTTGATCGTCTTCACCCGTTCCCTTTCATTGGCCCTAATGTTGTTCTCTCTTTGGCACACTCATATATAAAGTTACATATTTTCTTTGTGGCAAAAATCCCTCTAATTCCCCCATAAAACTGAACATACACCATTTTGGGTGTGGGTATGGGATCTGCTAAATCGAGGTAGAAAAATCTCCTCTTTGATACTCTCTCAACAACACCTCCTTCTACATTACTACACATTCTGGAGGTTAGGCTCTCCCCAGTAAGCATGTTGTATATGTTATCTTTTTGATTCTCTGGCGATTGCATCGTCGAGGAAAAAGCTATATGTTGACACTAGCTCTGTGGTGGATCCGGGTTCAAAGCATGTCTGTCCAACTAGAGATGGTGTATCTTTCCTGAAGCCTGAATTGCAAAGAGAGTAGTCAACAGCTGTTATGTTAAATAGGTTTCATTTCACTTGCCAAGTGTCATTGATTGGTTATTAGCTGCCAGGAGCGTTGTGTTGAGGATTACAAGGCCAAGTCTATACTCGGTGCAAACGTCACAGTCAGTTAATGATGTCAGCCATAGGTGCAGCAAGGGGGTAGATGGGGTGGAAACAGTCACGTGGTTGATTCGTTGGTCCTTGGTCTACAGGCTTAATCCATGTAGTTCTGGCCAAGGAAATGGATCAAGCTCTTGCCCAGGACTTTCTGCTGTCTTCTTTCTCTTTACTCTCACAAATTTTGGTGAAATTTTCCAGACATTGAAGTACAAGTGTAAAAAGTCAACCAAATTCTGAGACCTCCAGAATAATCCCTCTGCCCCATCTGCAGAGTCTTTGGGAAACAGGAGGGATGAGACAGGAAGTTTGCTTTATTAGGTATTGCCAGCTGGTCTGACTTTGTGATTGTCCTAAACTAGCTCATTTTGGCTGATAAAAAAAACACTTCTTTTTTACAGGTGTAAAAACTAATTTGATTTCAAAATAGCTGTTAGTAAAGCAAGATGAGAGGAGAGAATGCTCTTTTGGCAGAAGGCCTTTAAATCTATCGCATATGGAGATTTTCAGAGTGCTAGACTTTTTTTGTTTCTGAAATGAAAATGGCAAAGCAATGTCAGCTCAACCAGATGATGGTTTTATCCAGCAGACATGAAGAAATTTGGTTAGGGACCAAAGTGGCTGACCCCAAAATTTCACGTATGTATATATGTATGTGTACATGGACATGTAGATTGTTTTTAAAGTTGTTACTGTGAAAGTAATAAAAAGCAATATAACTCTTTTATAACTAAGTAGAGAAATGAGAACAACCAAATAATTGGCAGTCTCGTCACCCTAACACACTGGGTCTTAGCAACGTTGTCTTTCATTTGTATTGTCTTTTCCTCATGGTTTTGATGACAGAAGATGAGTGATTGGATGCTGTTTATTTTTCACTTTATGTTTGGCCTTGTTTTAAATTGGCAATCATTCAAACTGCACTTTGGTGGACTTGTGTTTAAGAACCCACTCATTAACCAATCAATTTGTAATTTCTTTTATGTGGAGTTTTATATTATTATCCTTTTTGGACTTCCCATTTAAAAATTCATTTTGCTGGACAGAATATTGACAGACAGCAAAAATTTGCTGTATCCTTTCGGTATATGTGTCTTTTGTATGTGACTTACCTTTGGGGAAATAAACCAAAGCAAAATATGAATAGTAGTTGGTAGTTTTAAAAGGAAAACCCCAGCATGAGAGAACTGGAAAGTGATTTTGACAGGTCATATAATCCATTCCTGAGCCCGAAAAATCCAAGAAAGGGAGACCCACAAATTCTCTTTACAGCCCATTCCAGTGTTTGGCAACTCTTACTGTCAGGGATTTCTCCCATATTTCAACTATATCCTTCATTTTCTTTTTTTGATCTCATTCTTCTTGACCCAACATCTGGAAAGATCATTCCTTTGTTCCTGAGGTATCTTTTTGGGAAATAATACTATCCAAATTTCTTTTAAGCCAAGAATAACAAAGGACTTTCCTCTCCCACATCAGCTTGGGTGGGGGGGGGAGCATTGGTGATAGCTGCCTGGAAAGACAGGTTTCCCCTCCCCTAACCCTGATCCCCACTCCTGCCCCAGCAATGTGGGAAACTGAATGGATGCCAATTCATATCTTTGTCTTCCATGAGCAAGAGTTGGGGAATTAGGTACATGTCACAGGAATGCTCTGGAGCTTTTCTGTGAGGCCAGTTTGCTCCCCGGGAATCAGGGGTGAAACAGGACATATTGAAAAAGCAGTAAAGGCAGGGGTACTACAGTCAGAACAGTCTGGGGTGATGGCCTCCAGAGTACAGGGTGTGAGAGGTTCCCCCCGGGAGCATTAACCCTTCAGTGGCTGGCCTCTCTGGACCTCCAGGGAGTCCTGGGGAAGTTGGGGAGGAGCTTTTATAGCAAAATATTCTCACCAGCAGAGCAGTAACAATTCATCCTTAGTATCAGCCCTTCCTGTGATCCCTTGACACCCACTCCAAGTTCTTGAGGCATGAAATATAAAAGTAGGATAAGCCACACACCTCTCTGCCCGGTCCTTTTTTAGTAAGTTTTTAAGCAAGTAAGAAACTCATCTTCTCATTGTTCTTCCTCAAGAAATATGGCAACTGCCACGTGACCTAAGAAAAATCCCACTGTCGGAAACTCCAAAGCAAGTCAGGGATAGAGCAGTAGACTCTGTAAAATGTTATAAACTATTAAAACAACAACAGCAACAAAACAAAACCCTGCTGAAGTCATTGGGTGGATTGTGGAACACACACACACACACACACACACACACACACACACACCAGGGCAGTCATCATTTATCGGAGTCATTCAATTAAACAAACAAACCCAAAAGAGAACTCGTCAAAGAAAATCGTTTTATGGTACATAATGAAAAACAAAACAAAACNTTTATGGCACATAATGAAAAACAAAACAAAACAAAACTTGTCTCTGTTTTTTTTTTTTTTTTTTTAAATACAAGGGCTGTTTAGAAGGATGACTGTGGAGTGTGTGGCACTTCTGCCCGATTTGCTGTGCGGAAGTGCAGGAGTGTGAGTGATGCAGGAACACATTTCAATGCAGTAATCAGAAATATTGCGAAGGTTGTGCTCTGTTGAAATATGACCTACATACTCTTGATTGTTTGTGTTACGTGATTTGTCTGACACCCATTACATTCTGGGTAATAGCAGCCATTTGTTGCTCTGCACAGCAGGCTCTTTTGACAAAAGAAAATAGGCAGTAATAAAAAAGCTCTAGTCTGAATTACATTCTGCACTGCTGAGAGTTTGTGCAAGTGTGTTAACCATGTTCTGAACTGCCTCTTGTCAGCCTTCAGCCTGTAATGGCCATCTGTCCTCACACAAATCTGTCAAAACCTGCTAAGTTCAAGAGAGAGCATGGAATATACCTTGTACTGTCAACACCAAAAGGTACACATTCCCCAGAAAATCAACACACAGGAAATAATCCGGAGGTTATGGGAGGCATTAGTGCTGTTGATTTAAGCTTGTGGGGTGAAATTGAGAGTCTGGCCATTAGAGGGAAGATGAGCGAAGGTAGTGCATGAAGGAATTGAGTATTGACTGCCCTCCTAGTGCAGGGGACTGAGATCTGGCTGGGGCACCTAGGAGAGAGCCAGTTAGTTGGGGTGCAGGAAGGGGGTCCCTGTCCCATCAGTGGCTCTTAAAAGTTTGACACTATGTTAAAAAAAAAAAAACAACACAAAAAACACAAAACACAAAAAACAAGTACTTCTTGCACTTTGTTTTGCTTTTGCTTTGTTTTGCTTTGGCTCTCCACTCTAGCTGTAAATAGATTTTCAGTTAGGTGCTGGTGGTTCCGTCCTTGAGATTTCTCAGTCTTGCTGGGAGGTAGTCTCTGAATAAAGACATTTCAGTAAACAGTAAAAAGTTTAGGGAATTATCTGAATTGTTTTCCCTTACCCACCTACTCACTAATCCTAAAATAACTTCAGTCCATTGGGCAAGTAGTATTATTTTTTTTAACAAAGTGCGCCAACAGAAATTTACAGCCCTATTTTCACTCCTAGGGTATATATTTGGTTATCTCAGTGTTTCTGTAAATTTTAAGCATATGCGCAAGAACGTGTACTTTCTTCAAGTTTTGGAGATTGGCCCATGAAGTCCCTGATGTTCCAGCCTCTGGTATATTATCCAGCACATAGTAGGTGTTCAGTGAATGTCTGTTCCCCTTGCTGCAGGCTGCCTAAGATGGGAAGAAGGTAAAAGGCTTGGTTTTTAACTCAAAAGAAAAAAAAAAAACACACAAAAAAAACCCCACAACGACAATCAGGGTGTCGCCACTCCCAAGAGCAACTTGAGAATCAGTTATTTAAGCGATAATGAGCTTAGGTACTAGGACAAGGGTTTCAAATGTTCAAGACTAAAAAGAATTTCTATATTTAAAATCCCTAGATAGCTGAGCTATATTTAGAACTAGTCTCTCTTTAATAGTGGCCTAATTTGGTGTTTCTGAAGTTTAGGGTTTCTTTTTATACGTCTAGAATGTCAGTCAAAATACATGTACCTGAGAACAAGGCAATGTGCTGCATGGATATGACAGGACAGAGGCTCTCCATATGTGGTCCATGAACCACCTCATTAAAAATGTTTGACCAGCTTCCCAAGTTATTCTTGGGCCACTGAAATGTGAGACCCAGTACTAAAGGAGAATGTAGAAAAAAAAATTTTTTTTAAAGATTTTATTTATTTATTTGACAAAGAGAAAGCGAGCGAGCACAAGCAGGGGGAGCTGGAGAGGCAGAGGAAGAAGCAGGCTCCCTGCTGAGTAGGGAGCCCAATACGGGGCTCGATCCCAGGACCCTGAGATCATGACCTGAGCTGAAGGCAGACGGTTAACAGACTGAGCCACCCAGGCGCCCCTAGGGGGAAAAAAATACGAGTAAGAATTTTTGCAAAAAGAAGCCCAGGCAATATTCCACTAAGAGCATATAATTTATTTGGAGAGACAAGATAAAACATACATTCAAAAAGAGATGTGCAAGAATATATAGTATTATCTGATAAGTATCAAACGAGTGATCCTGGCAGTAAATTATTAGGAAAGTAAAAACTATCCTACTTTGGAAACCATGAGAAGATTTATGAAATCGGATTTTAGGATGTCAAATGTCATCTCCCCCATTCAAGGGCTACGTCATTTGGAATATTTGACTGTTATTTGCTCAGCAAAGAGAGATTATTCATCATTATTTCTTTGAGCATGTTAGCCTCCTATGAGAAATATCTGAGAATTTGTCATTTGTCTGAGGGGGGGCATCAGTATCTTAAAATTTGTTGTAATGGCAATCGAAGGTAGCATGCGGTAGACATCCGTGTTATGACGCGGCCGTGCAAAAACGAGGGAAAAAGAGAGAGAAAGGAGACAATTCGATTATATAGGAATTTCTTAGATTGAGAAAAAGACATACTTGTCCACGAAAGAGGGAACAAAAGGAGAGTGTGCCTCAGTGACACAGTATGTCCCCTCCCGGTTATCTTCTGGAGAACAGCGCCTGGCTGCTAATCGAGGGAGCTTTTCTGGGACTCTGATGTGTCCCTTCTCTTTATGTTTGTATTTCCCTGTCTTTCTGAACTTTTCTGGAATGGATTTCCAGAATCAAATTACCTTGCATTTTTGTAGGTTTTCTCTCATTTAAGGAGCATTAGCTATGCATAATAAAAATTGCCAAATATTAGTGTAAAATATTTTATTATAGAGGAGATATTAATATTAATGTCTTCCACTTTTTTATTGTAAAGTGGGAGAAAGAGGCAGTATTTTCCTGATCATATCAAAATTTCAAGTGGCTTTCTGTGACCTACTTGGTTATGTGTGTGTGTGTGTGTGTGTGTGTGTGTGTGTGTGTGTGTGTATATATATATATATATATATATGTATGTATTTTTTTTTCCTTTCTCCAACAAGGTTAGATTTCTCTGCCATTTCCTTGAAATGTGCAGTTGCTTTAAGTCTAACCCCAGGCTTGTTAGCAGACTTGAAGTTCTTTTCTGCTGAATAGCCTTCACCCATCCTTCTAAATAGAAAATGTGTGGTAAACTCAAATATTCCCTTGTAAGCATAAAGTCATTTGAACTCCAGCCTGCCCTTCTTCAAAGTTCCTTGGACTCTGGAGCTGTTTCCCAATTACCCTCCCTTGGTGTAAAGGGATGCATAGAACTTTCTCAGGGTTAAAACACAGAGGAGGCAACTGTAATTCGCAGACTCTCCCACGATGGCCTCTGATGGCCTTTTTCTGCTCTTCCCTAGAGAAGGACAAAAGGCACCCACTGATGGGGTTTCTCTCGTCTCCCTTTATTTATTTTTTTTACTTTTTTAATTAGTTGGTTGCTGAAGTTTGGATCCACTTCAATCCTTTAGCCTCATCGCCCGCCCCGATGTTGTGCTCTAAATAAAATGGTCCACTGGCACTGCGGTATTTAGTGTTCCTGTTCATTTAGGGTTCTGTCGCAGAAGCATATTTTAGACAGAATGTATTAGTTATGCTTACAAGAAAGTATTATACCTACATTAGCCATGGTTTACTAAGTTAATGAACTGTGGAGACAAAGAATCACCGCCGTCAAGTTGCAGAGCTGTCTGGTTCCCTGCCTTGCTCTGTCGTGTGTTTCTGAACTTCACTTGGAAGTTGTCTCTGTCAGTCTGACCCTGCCCCACATGTGCTGTCATCCCATCTTTTTTTTTTCCCCTTTCTTTTTTTTAAGTTGCCTAGTTCTTGGGCTCCATGGGTAGATATCCTCGATGAGAGAACAATTTCTGAGCCACTCGTGTGCTCGGCAGCCTTCTTTGCAGAAGAGTGCTACCGAAGCTGGTCTGTGCCCCCCGCCCCGCCCCGGGCCCCACTGTTCGTTCTCCGTAAGGCAGACAGACCGCGCCCTTGGAGATGCGAGCTCTCCTAGTGCCTGGTGCGGTGGAGGCCGGTAGTGAGGCGTTCATGCTTTCTGGGAAGCAAGATCTGTTAGCTCAGGCGTTTAAAATACAAAATATCACGGATTTTGCGGCTGCCCGGCGGTAGTGAGATCCCTCTTTCCTTGGTGACAGAGACCGAGGGGGAGACAGGCACTTTTTCAGGCCTTGTCATGAATTTCGGTTCCTTGTCCGAAATCCTGGAAGAGTTCGGGAAACATGCTCCTGGCATTTAACAACACCATCTCTGTCTCTTGTCTCTCTCCCCACCCCCACCCCCTCCTTGTTGTTGTTGTTGTTGTTGTTGTTTTTCCTTTTTGACCTCAGGCCTAACTCCACCCACAACTCCTCCTCATAAAGCCAACCAAGATAGCCCTTTCAGGACTTCTCCGAAGCTGAAGTCCTCTTGCAAGACTGTGGTACCTCCGCCGTCCAAGAAGCCCCGGAACAGTGAGCCTTCGGGCGCCCAAGGCAATAACTCCACCAAGAAAGGGCCCGAGCAGTCTGAGCTGTACGCGCAGCTCAGCAAGACCTCCGTGCTCACCAGTGGACACGAGGAAAGGAAGGCCAAGCGGCCCAGTCTACGGCTGTTTGGTGACCATGACTATTGTCAGTCAATTAATTCCAAAACAGAAATACTCATTAATCTATCACAGGAGCTCCAAGACTCTAGACCACTAGAATATAAAGATGTCTCCTCCGATCGGCAGGGGCAAATTTGCTCTTCCACAGATTCAGACCAGTGCTACCTGAGAGAGACTTCGGAGGCGGGCAAGCAGGTCTCTCCTTGCAGCACCAGAAAACAGCTCCAAGACCAGGAAATCCGAGCCGAGCTGAACAAGCACTTCGGTCATCCCAGTCAAGCTGTTTTTGACGACGAAGCAGACAAGACCAGTGAACTGAGGGACAGTGATTTCAGTAATGAACAATTCTCCAAACTACCTATGTTTATAAATTCAGGACTAGCCATGGATGGCCTGTTTGATGACAGCGAAGATGAAAATGATAAACTGAACTACCCTTGGGACGGCACGCAGTCCTATTCATTGTTCGGTGTGTCGCCTTCTTGCTCTTCTTTTAACTCTCCATGTAGGGATTCCGTGTCACCACCCAAATCCTTATTTGCTCAAAGACCCCAAAGGATGCGCTCTCGTTCAAGGTCCTTTTCTCGACACAGGTCGTGTTCCCGATCACCATATTCCAGGTCAAGATCAAGGTCCCCAGGCAGTAGATCCTCTTCAAGGTAAACCTTGCCAACGCCCACCCAAAGAGTAAGGTCCAACAACCACATTTAAAGCCCACAGACAGCCCCAGCCCCTCTCACCAGGCCATTCCCAGCACCTCTGGAACTAACCAGGTTGTTGTTAGACATTCCTCCCCATCTTCTCTGAAATCTGTCAGCCTTGAGCTGACACAGTGCCTTGAGCCAGTCGGATCACAGAGAGCAATTTGTAAGAAACTTGCTCATCTAACTTTTTCCATTACCTGGAGAGCTGCCCTGTGCCAGGATAGTTGAGATCCATGCAAGATAAAGCTGACAATGTACCGGACTGGCGCTCGGCGTTAACATCAATAAGAGAGGGTGGGAGAGAACACATCACTCCCAGACCTCAAAGCTGACTAAATGATCACAGTCACTGGGAAATCTCACCAGTAGCTAGGAAGAAAAAAAGCTGCTTTATGTCATCCGGTGTTTCAGAGCATGCTCAGTTGG